>NW_026936638.1:490000-627500 GCF_032062105.1 Saccostrea cuccullata
CACTAACTGATCACATGTAAATGTCAATTATTCACAGGATTTTCTTGCCATTCCTTTGAACATGGACTTTCCCTGTTTACTTGTTTTTCTTGATTTTATTAACCACGTATAAAGGATTCTGATCATTAATACAGCTCCGACCTATACACTAACCTTGATCATCGACATCTATATTCTTCATGATCCATGTGATTAGATCAGCACCTGTCAAAAACAAACAGAGCAATCAATGGGAGGTACTGTCTGACCACATACATGTATAGAATACCCCTTATCTTCTATATGAATCTCATTTCTTTTCTCTCTCTCTCTCTCTCTCTCTCTCTCTTGCATGCAATGAATTACATATGCACAAATCTCCATCTTAGCCAGGCAAAAGTTTTTTTTCTCATCTGGTCATCCAAATAGAGGCCTAACACCCCCCCCCCCAAACACTTCACCCAAGCAACTAAATCTTTTAGTGAAATGTTAAGCCCCCATATTAAATCATGTCAAAATTTCAGTCTTAACTAGTGCTTATACTAGCACATAATCATCTGTTTTCTGCAGGCTGTAGAGAAAGAAGAAACAATTTTTTGTTTTTCTAAACATATTTTCCTCAGGAAAAAATATTGGCAGGTGATCATACGTTTTCTGCTATATCAGAATGTACTCTTACTGTATTATCTTCAATCTAAGATCAAATCAAAACATAATCAGAGGGAAAAAAGCAACTCAATCGAAGCACACAAAAAAAAACCTAAGCAACAAAAATATACTTAGCAACTCTTTCACAACCCCTGCTTGCATTGACAACTACATGTATCTAATTGAAAGGGGGGGAAGCTGGGATTTAGTCTGTCATGTATTTGGAAATATCCAGGTGGCTAGCGCCTAATAATCTTAACCTTTTCATTAAAGCAACCCATAGCTTATCAAGGCACAAATAATACAGATAAAAAAATCATACCCATCAAGGACTACAGGTTTTTTAAAAACATTTTTTACCTTGACCTGTAAGATAAGACCATAACTCATCATTTACAATCTTGAATTAATTCCTGCAACCTTGCTCCAAATTAACCTAATCACCACTTGAAACAGAAATATTGATGTTTGCTCTACATTAATTGTGGACAAGAGAAATTCATGATAGTAAAATCTTAATGTCTGCACTTGAAAGAGAGTTTACAATATGGGTTCTGTGGATGACATCAGCTCACAATAATTGTGGCTCGACTATAGCATATACCGATATATAGTTCCACATTGAATCAAATTCCCTTAACAAATATATGTATGCATGTACTCAGTTAGGATTATTTATAGAAAATGCTACCCTTCAGCAATTATAGTTATCCATTACTTAAAAAAAGAAGAAATCTGCATGGTTTAAAAAAATAACCTCAAGCTTTAATGAATCAAAACCGGTACATCATATCTCAGTTATATAGATTTTTTTCTCATACATAAAGAAAACTCTGACAGAATTTTTTTTTTGTACTGCTGCTCAGAAGATTGGGAAAAAAATCTGCATCTGCCATCATGTAAATATTTACAAAGAGATAAAACTTTGCACCTTGAGGCCCCAACACTAGCCCACCAGGATAGCTGATCAGCCATTCAATACACCACGGCAATGTGTCAGAGGAATTCTGGTAAAACCCCAGGACTAAGCTCAGTGCTAAAGTACACCTAGATCATCCATTATCAGGCCAGGAAAGTTGACTTGATTGTAGCAATTACCGACACAGGTAGTGAGTGATGATAGCGGAGACCTGCCTTCATCACAGGAACACTTATAAATCCAGCGATATTTGATTTGCTGTAGCTGTAGCGTGTCTGTGGAACATGAGAAGTCAGAGAATCGGGTGTTCCTTTTTTACCGCTTTCATTTACAAACAATTGACTATTCTTATCACACTAGATCACTAATGGAGATAGTAAACTGGTGATACAAAATTTAGGACACACTGCATTTATTTGTCAAAAATAAAATAATGACCTCCTTTCAACATTTTTTTTTTCAGTTTTTTTTTCTCCATAAAAAATAATAGCAACTTCTAATGGTGGCTAGCCAACATAGTTGTGAAATAAACAGGTATTTAACAAGATTACCATATTTTACTAAAACAATTTAAGTTACTGTAAATTGTTGGTTCCTACATACAAAGAGATATTTGCAGGTATAGTTAATAAAAAATTAAGAAATATATTTCAACACATTTGCCTTCTTAGCCTCTACGGAAGGCCTAATTAACTACATGTCATATCCAGCTTCTGCAGACTACACAAGATATTGTTGTGGAGTTAGGATATAAAACAGCTGACTTATGAACTGAAACAACAGGGTTCAAAAGAATATATCGTTGGCTAACTAGTCTGACTGATAATTATTATCTGTATAGTATTCTTATGATTTAAGTTGACATCATTTGATGAATAAAATGCTGAAAACTTAATACAGCAGATCTTCTGGAAGATTTAGTGTAGAAGAAATGAACATTTTGGGGGAAAAAAACCCAGGTTTTCCCAAACCAATCCATACTTGCAAAAGATACACCAAGGAACCTTTGCTGATTCTGACCTCTAGACAATCTGTTTCAATGAATATCAAGCAGGAGTTCTACTGACACTGGTTAGAAACCTTTATATAGCTGAAAACATGTGACTTCTGACATTTTAACCTGAAAATCAAGGTCATTGTTTTATCATAACTTAACTAAATATTGACTATATATTAACACATATAATAAGTTAAGAATTTTCAATACTGATGAAATACCAAATATTTGATATAAATTTAAAGGAAACTGTGCAACCTTTGATCTCAAAAATATTTTGACACCTGCAAATTCTGAATGACTTATTTTAAAGTTTATTTGATGTAGATATGGCAGAAAACCACTCAACTGTTAACCTTTAGATGGAAAATCAAAAGGGGTCATATTAAGGCAAACCTGTGGTCAAAGTACTAATAAACAAATTGTTTTTGAGATACTGGTCGGCAATCGGGGACATAAAAATTTCTCCTAGCAATGTGCACTTGTTTGATGCAGGCTTTTTAATGCCTCTATTGTGACCTTATCTTTGTTGGCATGCCTCTTTAATGCTACTTCCTAACATCCATCCTTCCAAGCTTCCTTAGCCTATTGTTTATTACATTCCTCTTCAAACTGTAAGTTCATATAGAAGACACAAATCTTATTGTTTTCAGAAACTTGCATATAGCCTTTACTAAATGATTTCTTGGAAGTAAACTTCTTGGGGGCCAATGAGGGAGAAAAATAAAACATACTGAAGTCATCACATCTGTAAACTCTAGATAGGTGGAAACCATATTTCCAACATATTTCTGATTATACTGCTTACCTGTAAAAACACTTGGCACTTTGGACATAAAACTCTTGACAGTTCTCACTGGTACACCTGTACTCTCATCCTGCATCATCTCAACAATTCTCTCCATCTGTCAAAGACAGGCAAATCAGATATCAATAAAGTGTTTACAGTTTTTTGGAATTCAGGTGTTAAAATTCTTGTAAATACGTTTCCTCAAAAATGCATTTTTTATTTTATTTTAAAATGCTTTGCTGCACAAATACAAGGATGTACACAGAAAAATGAGTTACACAGTTGTGCACAATATGATTAGTCAGAAAACTGTACCGTATATACATGTACCATGAATAGCTGTTCAATAAAAAATACATGGTGAAGCAAATAAATACTTGTAATTTGTATAAAATAGGTTTTAAATTACACTCTAATTCCACAGTTCTTTCTGAATTTAGCAATTGATTCAGCTGTCATTATTATCCTCATCACAAAACTAAGAATATTGATTTGGTTAGAAATGTTCACAGTTATTAGGGCTGGAGTGCGCAGCACCTGTCTATCAAATTACTGACCTCTCAATGCTACCTTAACACCACAGCATTTAACAAACTGATCAGCTTATAGATGAGATTAAGCAAACCTTCAATACACAAAATTAATGTCATATTTTAAACCAATTTCAATGATTGAGTAGAGTACTGGTTAGATTAGCAGCAGATCTGAAGCTGCTGGTCTGAATAAAATTAGAACAGATGACCAGAACACTCAGCAATTTACTGTACCCAGTGAATCAGAATGTAACAGTACATAATTTTCTTTTATTTTGTTTTCAAGTAGCTTAGGCATTGTTCATCCATATTTTCCAATAGATTTGCCAGAAATACAGATAGATCAAGGTGCATGACTTAGACTAATTGAAAAATTAAAAATATTGCAAAATTTGTTTTATAGCTAGGCCAATACAGTAGAAGCATGTAAAAATGTTTTTGTATCATTTTCTAAATGTCTATTGTCCTTTAGCTTAATATCCTTGTTATTTACTTGCAAGAAATATTATCAGTACATGTATAATCAAGCTTAGTCACAAAGTGGTACTCTTGTTAATAAATGAAAGGTCCAAGGGCCAATACACTCACCTGTGTCAGACCAGATGTTATCATTCTCAATAGGTCATAGACTCAATATTTACCTAAATAAAGAAGTCATATAAACTACACAGGAACATTGGTGTATATATAATACCCCAGCTGGTATTTTCAAATGGTCCAGGAGTTATTCAGTGCCCCTAAACTTGACATGAAGCACCTTGTTTAGTTGAATATTAATGTATCATTGTTATAATTCTGAGTTTAGAAAAAAATTACATTTATTAAAAAAAACATTTGTTGCTTCAAAACTTTAGGTTGATCTTTTTAAAAAAAATTTTAACAAGCAAATGATATACTTTCAAAGGGCTATTAAGCTATATTTAGCTGCTTTAGGAAGTAATTAGGACAATATGGTAATTGATCCTTTGTCTTATTTCTCTATGACCTGAATTCCTCATCAAAAAAAAAAATACATTGTTCATATTCAAAAGTGGAGGCTACTCCACCCAACCAAATTACTGGTGATTTAAACAAGAGCCATTTTACCAATATTAACCTGTTTTCAACAGAAATTTCATTTAACATCTACCATTCAATGCTTCAAAAGAAAACACTGATGTTTATGATGTATTTGCATCATAGAAATATCTAATCAATTATTGCAAGAATAGGACTAAAAAGAATTTTATAAAACAAATTATACTTTCAGTTCAATTATTACAATTTTAAAAGAGAAATTTGTAATTTAATTTTTTCAAATACACAACTGTAGAAGATTTACTCAAACAAGATAATTCTATATCCGCTTTGTTCTAATGTGTCCTTGACCTTTCGTGAAATTCTTTTAATGATATTTAGCAACATGCCAAAACTGAGTATAAAACAGCTAAGCACATTTAAGCTGTGTATCTTTGAGTCAGGTGGGGAACATTTCAACATAATATTTACCTAAATCATTTCCAGTTTCATTATGTTCCTATCAATTACGTGTGAAATATGGAAAACACACTCCAAGGAATGCTGTACGGTATTCCAAGCTTCTAACAATGCCGTTCATTACTGCTCATCATTCACAGTTCTTAATGATTTCGTGTGTAATGAAATATTACAGTAATTTTTAAACAGTGAAGTATCAGGGAAGAACAATTTTGATACAAAAGTTCAACATATTTTATAAAACTACAGACAAGTCAAATAATTTCTCTGTTAAGCTTGAATTCATTATAAGCATTCTTGCCGTAACTAAGCTTAACTGTATTTGTAAAATAATCAGAGGCACCATGACTTTGGAAATTAGGAAGTTTCTCCCTTATCTGAAGCCTCTGACTGTAAAAATGTGTAATATATGGCTAAAAATAGAGAATCTGACCCACTGTGCTGAGTCCCTGTGGAGAATATCAGTAAATATTGGGAATGATGGATGATCCGATCGTACTAGGAAGTTTGTATTCTATGAGTTATTAAAATTACAAAGCTTAAAATTTGCCCATATTCTCCCTAATTTTACAGATCCTCAGATATGCAACAAGCATAGGAGTTTCATAAGAGTTTCATAAAAGAATTTTTCTAAATTTCCATACCCATCAATTTGTCGCTTCTTATTAAGCAGAAGTAAAAATTAGGTCTCATAAGAAAGTGAAAACTCGGGATGAGGAAAAAAAAAAGTAGGGAAGAAAGAAGAAAGATTGCACCCTTTCAGCAAAGAAAAAGTCTTTCGCACAAACTTCTAGTTCAGCTAGTTGACCCAAATCTTGCTCATATGACAAATACATTTCTGTAAATTAGCACAGCTACTCGCATTGATTAAAGCACCAAATTCCTTCATTATCAGATTACTGATGTATTATGGGATAAATTACTTTTCTTGCTGACCCAGATTTTACAGATCCCTGACTTACTGAAGCTGATGGAGATAGTTGTTTTAATAGGAGGCAGAACAACATACAAGATCAGTGAACAATCGTGGGAGGTGGTATGCCATGCTGCATATAGGAATGATAATTGCAATGTGCTTATTCTAAAATCAATGCCAGTTCATTTCTCTGATGACTTTTATCGCTGCTTTTTGGTCACAGTTTACGTCACAAAGTCCTGATTTAGGTCTGATATACTATTGCCTTGGTTCTTGAAAACAATTTTTTATTCTTTAGTTTGTGGTAACTCAATAAAAGAGTTCAGTGTAAAAATGTTCTTTTTAAAAAGATTTCATCAAATCCATTATGATATATATCGCATATTTATATTATTTTTTAATGCAGTGATCCTAATTATATATTTTTTAGCATGTTAAAAACTTTCATGCTTGAATATAATTGATTGTCTAAAAGAATTCAGAAAAATAAATTGATACAATCTTTAAGTCACATTCACAAACATTCAAAGCAAACTTGGCTTGTGAAGAAAATATCAGAAAAATAATCATGTGTACCTATCAATGAATTAATACAGCATTAGCTCTTTAAAATATAAAAATATGAAACTCAACCAGAACATACATGGTGATGGTCCTAAATCTGCTTTATTGATTTAAGTATATACAAATAAGTGTTCATATTTCAGTCCATGATGAGACCATTTTTATTATTACAATAGTGACGTCACGTTGCTCCAGGTGGCAGTGATTGTTCCATATGAGATTCTGGACAGCGATGCTCAGATTATCAATATATCTGCTAATATGTTCTATATAAAGCTGCACTGTCGTCATAATGACATGCTTTGCAAACAATGCCAAACTGAGGGTAAATAAATTTTTTATCATTACCAATCCAACTGCCTATGTAAATTGATCCTATTTGTGCTCTTGAAATAGCTCTTTTAAATGAACATACAATTTCATTTTAATATTAGGTGTTCATCGATTTCAAATAATCCCTTCAACAATGGAAACACTATAGGCAACATTTAATTAACAATTCTATTTTGAGTACCTGAACATAACATTCTTAATTTCTCTTACATATATAATTAACATAGACACAATGGTCAAACATGAAGAGAAAAAGATGCATGGCAAGAAAAAGTTCAGTTGAAACAATTCACCATGCAACAAACAGGTCTTTACAGGGTTGTCTTCAGAACAAAGTGGGCCCTTCATGTGTACACTTTCATAAAGCTGTGTAACAGCTCTTACATACAAACACACAGACCCACCTCACCCTCCTTCACATAATACAAGGCTCTGAATATGACATGTTATCATTACTGAGTTCACATGCGCATTTTACCCCCCTGGAATTTGCAAGGTTATTAAATTTATAGACTAAAGCAAGAAAAAAGTTACCTTGGACCCCCCGCGGAAAACGCAGATTCCCCATGGAAAATACGAATTTGTGTTGAATTGGTATGCAAAGTCAAAGGTCTGAAGCATTAGAAGTCATCAACTACCCCCACCCCCACAAAATAGGGTTTTGAAATTTGGACAAGTTTACATTTTTTTTTTTTATTTTTTTTTTGGGGGGGGGGGGGGACTGGGGTGGACCCCCCTGGAAAAAATATCTGGATCTGCGCCTGCTTCATTTTAGGATTCTTTCCATTGAAAAGTTGTGAAAGCAAAATTTTATTTTTCACAATTCTGGAGCCTATTACATCCATACATTTGACCAATGAACTTAATGGCAACTGGGGGGACCTTGAAGATGTAGACTGGTCAAAGACATAAAACTGGACTCTGTTGAAATTTCCATACATTGTATTTATTGCTTTTACTTAAGTAAATGGCACCCTGGGGCTTCAATGCTACATGAGGTATGATTTTTAATATGGACGCCTTAACCACTGATGATTATCTTAGTATCCAAAACATTTTCTGTTTCTTATTTCCTAGGTTTCTCTATGTTTTATATACTCTAATATTCTTTATCTCAAGTCCAACACTACCATCTTCATCTCTTACCCTAGCTGAAGATCTGTAGCATTATGGTTTTATATGTTTGTCTTTGACCATAACACTACAGATACCGTAATGCAAAAAAGGTGCAATTAACGGCGCAATATTTTTTGCGCACTTTTGGGGAGAATTTCTCCACTTTCTAGCTTTGGTCAATCAACTATCTTTCACCCCCTAATTCTAGACACATTCTCTAGCCAATATGTATATTTTATTCACCTCCAACCATTTATAATTGTCTCTACAGGCAATAAACTCGCTTGAAGTGAATTTTCAGCAATCTAACAAATAATTTTAATCAAGCAAGTTTATCACTTGTAGAGACAACTACTGTATACAGGGTTATTTTCGCCCTGTCTTATTTTCGCTGTGTCACACTTGAAAACAATTTTGCTCCGTTTTAAATTCGCCCAATCATAGTTTTGTTTAAGAAATTAAACTGTAATCTTTGAATTCGCCCCGTTTTAAATTCGCCCAAATGAGAGTAGGGCGAAAGGGGCGAAAATAAAACGGAGGCGAAAATTTCCCTGTATACAGTATAAAGGGTAGGGAGATGAATAAAATATACCGATTAATTAAATAATGTGCCTAGAATTAGGGAGTGAAAGATAGTTGATTGACCAAAGCTAGAAAGTGGAGAAATTCTCCCCAAAAGAGTGCAAAAAATATTGCGCCGTAAATTGCATCTTTTTTGCATTACAGGATCTGTAGCGTTATGGTCAAAGACAAACATATAAAACCATAACGCTACACATCTGCAGCTACTCTTACCCTCAAATACATAAAGGGCCATCATCTCATACCCATATACATGTACATGTAATAGGATAAACAACCTCAAATTAATCATAGGGGCAACCATCTCATACCCATGTACACATACCATGATCAACAACCTCAAATCAAACACTTCATTCAACCATCGGATCAACCATCTCATACCTATATAGCAGGATCAACCATCCCATACCCATATAGCAGGATCAACCATCCAATACCCAGACACCAGGATCAACCATCTCATACCTATATAGCAAGATCAACCATCTCATACCCATATAACAGGATCAACCATCTCATACCCATATAACAGGATCAACCATCCCATACCCATACACCAGGATCAACCATCTCATACCTATATAACAGAATCAACCATATCATACCTATAGAGCAGGATCAACCATCTCATACCCATATAACAGGATCAACCATCCCATACCCATACACCAGGATCAACCATCTCATACCTATATAGCAGAATCAACAATCTCATACCTTTATAGCAGGATCAACCATCTCATACCTATGTAGCAGAATCAACCATCTCATACCTATATAGCAGGATCAACCATCTCATACCCATACACCAGGATCAACCATCTCATACCTATATAGCAGGATCAAACATCTTATACCCATATGGCAGGGTCAACCATCCCATACCCATACACCAGGATCAACCATCTCATACCTATATAGCTGAATCAACCATCTCATACCAATATAGCAGAATCAACCATCTCATACCTATATAGCAGGATCAACCATCTCATACCTATATAGCAGGATCAACCATCCCATACCCATGTACATGTACCATGATCAACAACCTCCAATCAAACACTTCATTCAACCATCAGATCAACCATCTCATACCTATTTAGCAGGATCAACCATCTCATACCCATATAGCAGGATCAACCATCTCATACCCATTTAACAGGATCAACCATCCTATACCCATACACCAGGATCAACCATCTCATACCTATATAGCAGGATCAACCATCTCATACCTATATAGCAGGATCAACCATCCCATACCCATATACATGCACCATGATCAACAACCTCAAATCAAACACTTCATTCAACCATCAGATCAACCATCTCGTACCTATATAGCAGGATCAACCATCTCATACCCATATAAAAGGATCAACCATCCCATACCCATACACCAGGATCAATCAGGTCATACCCATATAGCAGGATCAACCATCCCATACCCAGACACCAGGATCAACCATCTCATACCTATACAGCAGAATCAACCATCTCATACCTATATAGCAGAATCAACCATCTCATACCTATATAGCAGGATCAACCATCTCATACCTATATAGCAGAATCAACCATCTAATACCTATATAGCAGAATCAACCATCTAATACCTATATAGCAGGATCAACCATCTCATACCTATATAGCAGAATCAACCATCTCATACCTATATAGCAGAATCAACTATCTCATACCTATATAGCAGGATCAACCATCTCATACCTATATAACAGGATCAACCATCTCAAACCTATATAGCAGGATCAACCATCTCATACCTATACAGCAGAATCAACCATCTCATACCTATAGAGCAGGATCAACCATCTCATACCCATATTGCAGGATCATCATCTCATACAGATATACCAGGATCAATCATCTCATACCTATTTGGAAGGATCAACAATTCTCATACCCAAAAAGCAGGATCAACCATCCCATACTGATATACCAGGGTCAATTATCTCATACCTATTTAACAGGATCAACCATCTCATTCCTAATTGGCAGGATCAACCATCTTGTACCTATATATAATGACCATGATCAATCATCTCATATCTATATACAGGGTCAACTAGATATCATTGAGATGGTGGCCATCTCAAAGGGCCCCGCTTTCAACAATGAACATGAAAATGTAAGGTCGTTTAAAAGGGATTATTTTGAAGAGGAACATTTGTGTTATACAGTAAAAGTCATTTAGTACGACTTCACGGATACTGCAAATTTACTAATATTTATCGAAGTTATCTTGTATCCCGAATTATATAAATTTACTGGAATTAAAGGCAAAGAATTATGCACCAAACAAAGATTTTAAACAGAAAGGGTAATTCTGACCATGACCTAGAAACTTCGACCAAGGTCACTGCACAACCATTGACCAGTGGATCTCTATGAGTGAAGTAATAGCCAGATTGGGCCAACGAGAGAGAAGATATACTCCGGACTAGGATTTTTCATATAATTCTGCTATGACCTTGACCTTTGACCTAGAAATCTGGTTCAACGTCACTGCACGCCGGTTACCCAAAGACACTCTCTGGGTGAAGTATGAGGCAGTTTGGGCCAAGGTAAGAGAAGATATGCTCCCGAAAACGATTTTTCATATAATTCAGCTATGACCTTGACCTTTAACCTAGAAACCTGGTTCAAGGTCACTGCACACCGGTTACCCAAAGGCACTCTGTGGGTGAAGTATGAGCCAGATTGGGCCGAGGAGAGAGAAGATATGCTCCGGACAAGGATTTTTCATATAATTCTGCTATGACCTTGACCTTTAACCTAGAAACCTGGCTCAAGGTCACTGCACACCGGTTACCCAAAGGCACTCTGTGGGTGAAGTATGAGCCAGATTGGGCCAAGGAGAGAGAAGATATGCTCCGGAGAAGGATTTTTCATATAATTCAGTTATGACCTTGACCTTTGACCTAGAAACCTGGTTCAAGGTCACTGCACACCGGTTACATAAAGGCACTCTGTGGGTGAAGTATGAGCCAGATTGGGCCAAGGAGAGAGAAGATATGCTCTGGACAAGGATTTTTCATATAATTCAGTTATGACCTTGACCTTTAACCTAGAAACCTGGTTCAAGGTCACTGCACACCGGTTACCTAAAGGCACTCTGTGGGTGAAGTATGAGCCAGATTGGGCCAAGGAGAGAGAAGATATGCCCCGGACAAGAGATCTCGGACGGACGGACGGACAGCCGGCCGGACGGACGGACAGACTGATCACTATAGGGCGCCCGCCAAGCGGGGCCCTAATTATCTCATACCCATATAGCAAGATCAACAACCTCAAATCAAACACAGTGGGCAACCATTTTATTTATACCCATATACCAGGATAAATCACCTTATACCCATATAGCAGGATTAACCATCTCATATCTATACCAAGATTAACCATCTTATTTAAAAACTAAAATTCTCTTAACCCTTATTTTTACAATTGAATAATGCATATTGATTGGAATTACAAACAATATCAAAATATTACTTCTGAAACAATTATTTAAAAAATATAAACTATAGAAATTACCTCATATACATATATAGAGTACATAATTAAAGATAAAAAAAAAACTCACCTTCGCAAATGTCATCAATAAGCAAGATAGGCTATAAATACTTCATAAATTATCATCCAGACAAAAGACTGGAGTCTGTTAATGACAAGTCCCTTAAGTGACCCAGCCATGTGACATAAAAATGAATACTTAATTGAAGTACGTACTTCAATCCACTTTCACAAACCACAGGTTACTGAGGTGAAAAATGAACACAGGGTAATATAATATGCCAAAATCATTTAAACTACATGGCTGAAAACAATGAAAAATAATAGGATGAATATCTTGGTTACTATGCACTAAAATCAATGTTCAAAATTACTCAACCGTGAAATGGACATTATAAACGGAAAGCTAAAAAAACCAAACATTTCCAGGTTGATGACGACAGGTTTGTCAACACTTCTTGAACTCCTACTTGATATTCTAGAGGTACACTCATCCTTTTTATGCCCCCTTAAATAAAGTTTTGGGGCTATATAGTTTTTGCCCTATCCATCCATCTGTCTGTCTAGCTGTCTATCTGTTTGTCCCAAAAACTTTAACCTTGCTCATAACTTTTGAGTGGGTGGGGCTATGGCTTTCATATTTCTCAGGTGTATTCCTTGTAACAAAAATTTTCTTTGGGTACCACCAAATTTGACCTCTTGACCTTGGAGTTTGACCTACTTTTACAAAAAAAAAACACACACCTTAACCTTGGCCATGCCATAACTTTTGAACAGTTGTAGCTAGCACTTTCATACTTTACATGAGTATTCATTGTGACAAGATCTTTCAGTGGGTAAAAATATTTTTTTACCTTTTGACCTTGACCTTAAAGTTTGACCCACTTTTAAAAAACTTTAACCTTGGCCATAATTTTTGAACAGTAAGAAGTAAGGCTTTCATACTTCACAGGTGTATTCCTTGTAACAAAACCTTTTGCTTTTGACCTTGACCTTTTGAGCTTGACATGCATTTGAGAAAAAACCCTCGCCTTCAACTGCCAAATTGGACATCACTGTTACACAAACACATCTTGTTTCACTATTTTACAGTCAATTTGAATTTCTTGCCCTCATGGTATGGCTGATAAAACTTCAGTTAGTCTAATTTTTGCATTTGGAAGGAAAAACACAACAAGTTGCAGTGCAGTTTTGATGGAATTTTCCACCAAAGAAATCTGAAGAAATTGAAGGGTTTTTTGGCCATTGGTAACAGGGACTTGAGGTTGAATTGCCATGTCAAGACTGAACTATTTATCCCCAGTTGCCTCCATACAGCCCACCTTTATCACTAGTTGAACATCTGTGGTGTTAACTGACCAGAAAGGCCTGAAGGTACATGTCATAATCCACAGTTACTCTTGGACAACTACAGGCTGCCTTGTTGAAAGGGTGGCATAAGACCCTAGATCTATGAGTATGAAAAGGATAAATGCACTCATGAACTCCATGCAGAGGAGAATCAAAGCTGTGACAGATGCAGAAGGGAGTCCTAAGAGGCATTGTGGGATACCACTGGCTGAGATAATCTTTTACTGTATAAATCAAAGAATAGATCACTTGCGGGTATCCAACAATAGGAGGTAATGACCATTTTTTTACTTTACTTTTGAAGGGTACCAGCAAATAATGTATTTGTCAAAACCAAGTGAAATTTTGGTAATTTGTTGATTTAAAAAGTGTTTAAATGTTAGAAAACAATATTGTAAAATACATTCAAAAAAATATAAAATGAAATCAAACAAAAATTTTCCCTTTAGTAAGATATCCATAGAAAAAATTGATTAAAAGCTGCAGTGTTTAGAAATTTGCAAACTTTTCTTATTTTTCAGATACTCTACCATACATGTTTACCATAATAAAATACTTAAGTTTAATATACAAATTACATATCCCATGCATGATAGATATAGCTAAGAGATTAATGAGGCTATTATTTATTACTCTCCTCCATGCAACATCCTCATTATCTTCAAATTACTAGGGATATCATAAATAACTGCCAAGCAAACATTTGAATATCAGTCCCGAAATTTGTTAGAAATGTTGAGATTTAGAGAAGCTACATGTAAATATTTTCAAACACCATGCCAACAGAGTTAATTGGCATTAATTTTGCATCTGATACTTCTTCATCTTGAGAGACCAGTTAAACTTACAAATCTGGTATAGAACCAGCGACTTTATATTGTTTCTGAACACAAGGACCAGGTTTAAAATGCTAAGCTGTAAACACTGTACACATGGCAATGTCTTGGCAAAACCCTACAACCATGTTCTAACTGTACAATTTCTTTTAACTGACTGTCTACTAAATTATCAAAAATTAACATTATTGAAAGAAACTTATTCATTTATAGGGGAAGGTTTCAAGTATTTAACAAGGGGTAATGGGCCTCAACAGTCACCTGAGTATCATTAGTTTCTTAAAGCTAAAACCACTCTGGACTCAAGTCACACAATTTTACTGTCTGGTCAGGGATTTCTAACATTTGCAGTTTGGTAAACATTTGAATATTTAGTCATTATAATCATGCAAACAGTTTGTCTGCTAGATGTTCAAGATTTAATAAAGGAAAGGTCTTGTCATTAGGAATACACATGTGAAAAAAAACCCACACCAACAGTTAACAAGTCATTCCAAATTAAGGTTATGTTCAAATTTTCAAAATAGGTCAAACTCTAATGTCTAGAGAAAAAGGTCAAAATAAATAATACCCAAAGAAAAAATTTGTCACAAGATTTACACATGTGAAACATAAAAGCCCCAACCCTAAAAAGTCATGGCCAAATTTAAAGTTTTCTAAAAGTGGGTCAAACACAAAGGTCAAGGTCAGGGAATCAAAACTTTGGTATTCAAGAAAAGTTTTGTCGTATGGAATAAACATTTAAAGTATGAAAGCCCTAATACCAATCAAAAATGATATGGCTTAATTTTGGTTAAAGCTTTGTAAAATTTTGCTTATGATCAAATATATTGATACCCAAAGAAAGGTCTTGTCTTAAGAAATATATACTTGAAGCCATAACTTCAATCAATCAAAAGTTATGCAAGGTTAAAGTTTTTGTGGAAAAACAGTCAGACAGCCAGCAAGCCAGAAAAAAGTGCCCTGAAATCTTCCCTTAGGAGCATAAAAATTATGTCCTTATATTCAAGACATAACTTGATTGTAATGCAGAATAAATGATTAACATCTGACAAGACTTTGTCTTATCAGCTTAAACAGAAAAATCATCAATCTGTTGATTTTTTTTTTTTTGCAAAAAAAAGTTTAACCTTGGTGATAAGTTTCGAATGGTTGATGTGAGGGTTTTCATATAATTCATTATAAGCAGAGCTGTAGTGTTATGGTTTTATGTATAAAGCTACATATAACATAGATGATAGATCAATTTTAATGCTGAAAAGTGAAGACTAACATCCCTTATGTATCCAGAAAATTTAATAATTGAAAAAATAAATTCATATTTTTTGAATGGTTGGTGATAATGTTTTCATATTTGTGCCAGATTTCTAATAAATTTCATGGACAATTTGTAAATTTCAACAACCTTGATTGATCTTACATTTATTTGAAAATGTATTTGTTAATTTTCACTTAGTTGTACATTGGCTAATCAAAAACCTTGAATAATATATAGAAGCGATGAGTAGGCTGTTTCATCCATACTATGAATGTGAAAATTTATCTTCAATACTTTAGCTTACAGCCCTGCAAATTATCTTCTTTTTGACAGCCCCCCTAAATTCCAGATTTCAAGGTTTGAATGTTTCCAAGAATCATCTCAATATGAAACTCAATTATTTAGAGAGAGAGAGAGAGGAAAAAAAAAACATTTTCATATATTAAGTCAGGCAATATGTCTATGACTGCAGCCACAGTTGATCATGTTGATGAAAAGTAGTGGAAACTGGACACATTGTATTTTTTTTAAATAAAAAAAGTGACAATATGAAGATCATAGAAGTTATTGTCAATTTATTTCATGCAGCATAAAAAATAAAGATTTTTCCTATATATTTCTATGTAAAACACAAACCCCCTCATGATGTGAACAATTATCAACCCCAGAATGCTTCCACATAAGTTTCAGCTTTTCACCTTTCCAAAAATGAAATGATTGAAATCAAATAAATTCATGTTTTACAAAAAATATGAGAAATGCATCATCATGACTATGGAAGTAAATTAAGATATATGTTAAAAAAGAGAGAGAGAGACAATTGTTAGAAGATAGTGTTAATTTATGGGCCTATAAGCAAGTCATGTCACCCCCCACCCCCCTTTCCAAAAATGAAATGATTGAAATAAAAGTTCAACAATAAACAGATAAACATGATAAATACAGTAAACAATCGGGCAAATATTAAAAGAGGATGATTCATAATTTGTCGTAATCGTTCAGAAAAATCAACTTTAACAGAGAGTTGCTGGTTTAAGCTTCAAATGTTACTCTGGACAGTTCATCAATCTGAATCAAATGCACTGCATGGGACTTACCGCTCGACAGTCAGCATCGTATCGACCAAATAGCCAGCTGATTTCTCTGCCAATCACTTTCTATCGGTCCCAAACGGAGCAGTGTTATTAAGTTTATGTATCGCCATTAATATAATATACTAATGTCTATAAAATACTATTGACATTTTATGGAGAAATTGCCTTCAGCTGAAACATTTGGGAATATAAAATCTCCACGAATCAAATCCATAATGCAGTCATATGGGATGTTCGCATCAGCAGCTACGTCATAAAACCAAACACTGACCAACTTATTTCCGGATAATGTTTTATCTATAAACATCTTTATCTGACCATCTTGAAATCTAAACGCTCTTTGAGAATAAAATCATCTACATGTACAGTTACTACCAAATCTGCAGTGAGTTACCTGCATAAAGTATTGCATGTTTCACCGACTGTGAATCTTATATTGCGGACCTGATGAATTTATGATTGAGATTTTTTTTTTATTAAACATTTAGCCCTAGACAGGGTTTTTTCCAACCAGTTTTTGTACGTCTCCGACACAATTTGGACCTAGATCAATATCTTTACATTAGCAAGACTGCCTTTCTTGATAGAATGTGGTTGGAATATTGCAACAAAGACGTGACGTACAGCATCTTGTCTTTTGCTAACATTCTTGATAAGGGGGCCAGAAAAAATACGGAATCCATCGTTCATCTTGGAAAAGTACCGCATCATCTTTCCAAGGATATTCACATTCTAACATATTGATGATATATATCAGGAAAATGACATGTATTTGTCTGAGGACTGGAGATAATTGTGAACATTGCTGAAAAAGAAGCGTGTTAGGAACCAAGATTTCCCCTTGTTTTTCAACCCTTCACAATTAGAATCATTCTATAAGAAAAAAGAAACCGTCTGTAGGATTTGGCAGAGGTTGGGCAACTAGACAGAACCAAGGGATGATAAATATCTTTTCATTTTAACAGTTCTGAGTCATGTTTGTATGCAAGCAGTTCGCTTGTTTGAAACAAAAACTAGGTTTTGTGTACACAAAGCGCAAAGAAATGGTTGAATACCTTTGAATGCTCAGTGCACACGTATCTGTGATTTTATTTTTTTTATCGTTCAGTTCCAGCATCAAAAGGTTACTATTCAATTGGTCTTTACTCTAAGACAACAATTTTACTTCGTTTGTATGTATACTTTAAACCATACACAACTATAATCATTAAAATCTATTCGTTCCAAATATTCATTGTTCATTCATATGAAACAGTTCCTATCAATGCTTATACCAGGCACAACAGGTAACTATACATAATATATACATTTTCACTTTTCAGCATCAGTAATCACAAGTAGTCTGTGACGGAGATAATATTAATCACCTTGACGCTCAAGATTATCTTGATCCTTTCATTATATGTGACATTTTTCTACAATTTACTTATGTACTAAAAAAGATATATATAGTTGTGCACTAGTTGCAGTTATTGTATGCCGAATGCTTTCCCAAGCATGCGTAGATGGTATCAAAATTGATCAAGAACATCTTTGACGAAATTCAGATTGGAAACAATATATTCAAATATTGTTTGCAGACTAAGGATAGCTGTAAGATGTTGGAAAAATACCCCTCTGTTGCAATTTATCTGCAACGAAGTTGTTAATGCACGTGGTCCAAGATGTACCACGGGATATAACTGACGAGCAGCCAGCGACAGTAAATATAATTATAATATACAAGGACCAAAAAAGATTTCCAATGATTTTTTGGTCTTCTTTATACGTACACTGTACTTTATATTTACTACTGTAAAAATTGAATTTTATTGCAAATTTATTTAGTTTGCTGTGAATGCAAAATCTATACAGGACTTGTCAACAACAACAGTTATTATTGCAACAGATGTACATAACCTAACCAAAAGTTGGATTTTAATTTTTAAGATACAAAACGCAAAAGAAGAAATCTTTTTAAAAATTCATGCCTAAACACCTACCTTTTTGTAAACCAGGTAGTTGGGGTTATCCTCTGGGTTGATTTGACCATTACCAAACATAACAGAGGTCAAAGTGTTGGGCAGCGATTCAGTCCGCTGTTTATACAGGGGTCTACTTGAAGTTAATGCCATTTTCTGCTGTGAAGGACTCACTAGTGCTCACTTAGTGGCTCTCTAGACACAACCTCACAAAACAATGCAGAATCCAGAGAGACTTCAAATACACTTGTATATTAACAGAGAAAAGTCTCTCTGAATTTTACAAGGTAGACAAATCATATTTTTTCCCCAGATCTACTTTCCCACTATGGTTTTTTTTTTATCGTCGCATAAAGCACACGCTATTTTTTGGACATTAACTCAATTCAATCAATAATCTAGCTGATGGTCCATGGTGTCAGATACACCGACTGTAATATTATCGCAGATACCGCCAATAATCTCAGATTGAAATCTTCTGGGGTCCCTTGTATAAAACAATTTCTCAGTGTGCAAATGATCATCTAAAGAGGAGAAAACGTTTAACACATTTTCTTCCCCTTTTTATTGAACTCACAGAAAATTATAATGTGAATCTGCTAAAACATCATGCGAGTTTTCGCGATCGCTCTGATTACTGATTGCTAGCATTCGCTTCGCAGACTACTGACAAATTGTTTTACCAATCCATTTTCTTTGCAGCGTACATCTATTTCTCGTTTTTTCCTTCTCTCCTTTTAATTGATTGATCTGGAAACAAGATATTTCAAATAGAATTCTTTGCAATTAAACTCGATATTCATCTCCGCAGAAACAAGAAACATCTTGTATTGTGCTTTATCCATAGCCTTACTAAAAAACACTCATCGAACGTTTTCATGGAATTCACATCGACGACACTTAAAAAAGTTTAATGGTCGGCAAATACATACTCTTTTCAGTGTTTTAGAATTCAAATACCTTTCTGTACACAAGAATTTTAATTACCAGTTTTCCGATTGAAATCATGATTTGAATCAATTATTTGAAGCCCTCAGCAAACACACAGTGCACTCCGTAGTCACATTGTTATAGACTTCAGCTTTAAGTTTCTGAGAGGTTCCTGGAACACGACAATCAATAATCGAGTTAAGCAATATGGTCTCATTCAATTTAATCAGTGAAGAATCAGAAGAAATAAAAAAAAATCTCTGTGTAATCGCTCAAGCGCACGAGATAGAGACCTCCTTCTATTCTCGTCTGCAACTGAAGCAGGTTTTGGAATTCAGTAGAACCAAATTCAAGCGCTAATTAGATCCGATTTCAACAAAAATACACAATAACATTCCATAGCATCAAGTCGGCTAAGAGAGTATCTAAATATCTTCACAAACTGTGGTCAAACACAACAAAATCCACGACATAGCCGGGATGTCGAACGGACGCATGCAAAAGTTCTTCATAAGCGCCATTTTGAATATCATAAACATATTGAATGGTTTTGCTGAGTCGATCGATACGCACATAGGATAACGGCTGGCTACTAAACAGCGCGTAAACATACAAGCATCAAACTGATGCTGTTCAGCAAGAAAATATCATGTGGCGGCAAGTTGTTTAGATTTAATTTGAACAGAGCCTCTAGTGTGTATAGACAGGAAATATACGACTTTACAAATGACTATAGGAGATTCTTTGTACAGATAATTATTTAACATATCTTACAAATGCATTATTTTGGAATATATTATTCATAAGTATATATAGTTTACAGGTATATACGATGATTAATGAAATGAAATGATAATAAATTGCATTTTTATACAGTAATGTTCAATTCCCTATAATCAAGGCATCCTGTGAGTAGCGTTAAATAAGCCGAATATAGAACGTTACCTGAAACTGTCCCGTTATATATATTTATGATATCCAGGGACGTATACACTGGTGCATTGGGTACATTTTAATGAAAATAATTAAAATGTTTTAATCAATTTACAAATACATATCTGCTTTCTAAAGGCACAGCATTTATTTGATAAAAAGTTTGGATTTTTAAAGGAAGTTAACATTTCAGCATGCGACATATATCTTCACTTGTATAGACATAGATAAATTCTTTGAAGTCTATAAAGTAAATAATATTTTGGATATTTTTATAGCATGGTTACTAGCTAGTGCGTGCATCTGTGCCTTTCTCAAGTCTTGCTAACGTTAAGTTCTTCGATGAATGCAGAACGTCCAAGAAAAACAATCGACTGTCACTGAGCTACAATTAAACCTTTCTCAGAAGCATATGAAGATCATCAAAGAAAATATTGCATTTCACAAAGAGCTCTTTATGCACCCGATCTCATCGTTTTCTGATTCAGAGAAGTAGAAGGAATAATGTTGACGTTTTTTAACTGAAAAAACTTGTGCAATTATAGTTATTGTAATAGTATTGGTGAGGAATTTTATTTTTGTTATGGAGGGTTCACATTACCCCTTACTTTATGACGTTTTAATGAGCCACTCTAACACTTTTATTCTTCTCCTATACATCCTAAGTAAATCTTTGATCGCCTTTTATGGCTTCAGCAGGGGCCATGAGTTGATCAAAATTAATTCTACACTACCCGAGGAAGCTCCCATATAAATATGATGACTAAATAGATTCGAGAAGACCTTTTCTTATATATTTACATGCTAAATTTGATTTCCCATTATATGGGTCCACACTACCCCGAGGTCTCCCTACTTATTTGCTACTCAAGAGCTTGTTCTGAGTACGATCAAATTTTAATGCAAGGCCACCTACTGATTAATTGATGATTCAGGATTTTCAAGAGCTTCGTTTAAATGCAGCATTTCGTAAAATTTATAGTCGTTATAATGACTTGTTAGCAAATATAACCGTATTTTGGCTGATTAATTTCATACCGATTGTTAGGCCGTTGTTTTATACTGTATGTTTTATACTTTTGACTAAGGATCATAGTTTCGTCTACCTGATCAATATATAGGACTCACGACGGAGTTGACTGGTCAACTGGGGATGCCTACTCCTCTATGGCACCTGATCCCACCTCTGAAATTTCCAGGAGTCCGTGTTTTGTGCCCTATTCACATATTCTTATTGTTTATGGATTTTTTTGCCCCCGTAAACGAAGTTTTGGGGGTATATAGTTTTTGTCGTGTCCGTCTGTCTGTCTGTCTAGCTGTCTCTCTGTCTGTCTGTTTGTCCGCAAAAACTTTAACCTTGCCCATAACTTTTGATTTAGTGGAGCTATGACTTTCATATTTCACATGTGTCTTCCTTGTGACAAAAAAAAGGTCTGTGGTCTCGTTGTCATCACTTCAGTGCTCTGTGATTGATGACAATTAAGGAGACCACAGGCCCTTTTCCTGTGATAACTGGTGTCAAACAAGGATGCTGCACGTCAAGCTTCTTGTTCCTCCTAGTGATAGACTGGGTGATGCAACAGACTGTCAGAGGAAAGAGAACAGGAATTAGATGGGACTTCACCACTATGCTTGATGACCTCGACTTTGCGGACGACATTGACCTCATCAGCAATGGACCATCTTCAGTCTAAGACATCAAAACTGGAAGAAAACTCCGCAAAAGTTGGGTTGAAGCTGAATGCCAAGAAGTGCAAAGTGATGAAGAGTAATAGCAAGAGTGAAAGCAGCCTGATAGTTGGAAACGGCAAAGCCGACGAGGTGGACAGCTTCACATACCTCGGCGCTAATTTCACTAAGGATGGAGGAGGAACTGCTGATATCAGGAAGAGGATAGCACTGGCCGGTGCATCCTTCAGGAGGCTAGCCAACATCTGAAATGCTACAGACATCAACAGAAAGATAAAAATCTCCCTCTTTAAGAGCCTGGTCCTCTCTGTATTATTATACGGATGTGAGACCTGGAAGCTTACCAAGACAGAGGAAAAGGAGATTGACGTCTTTCAGACCAAGTGCCTCAGAAGGATCCTTAAGGTCAGATGGCAGCAGCACATACCTTGAACAAGAAAGTTCTGGAGATGGCAGAAGCAGAAAGTATCAGTGGCGAGGTGAGGTGGAGGAGATGGAACTGGATCGGCCATGTGCTAAGGAAGGATCCCATGGATGACTGTGTTGTGGCCCTCGGGTGGACGCCTGAAGGGAGAAGGAAGCGAGGCCGCCCCAAGAAAACATGGCGACGGATGGTGGAGGTGGAGAGAAGCAATGCTGTCTGGAAATCCTGGAACACGGCATGCTGTGCAGCTTCAGACCGACCCAGTGGAAGTGAATTGTCCAGGCCTTGTGTGCCTCCTGGCACGAAGAGAATTAAGATAAAGTAAGGATTCCTTGTGACAAGACCTTTCTTTGGGTACCTCCAAGTTTGACCTTTTGACCTTGACCCTGGAGTTTGACCCACTTTTGGACAAAAATTCCAAACTTTAACTTTGGTCTTTGGCCATATCTTTTGAACAGTAGATACCAGGACATTTATACTTCACATATGTATTCTTTGTTAAAAGACCTTTCATTAAATACTAACAACAATGACCTTTTGACCCTGGAGATTTCTGTACTTGTGAAAAAACTTTAACCTTAGCCATAACTTTTGACCGGTAAGGGTTAGGGCTTTCATACTTCACATTTATATAATCCTTGTGAAAAGACCCTTCATTAGATACCTAGAACTTTGACCTTTGACCTTAACCTTGGAGTTTAACCTACTTTTAAAAAGCAAACATTGACCATTACTTTTAAAGAGTTAGAGCTAGTGTTTTCATATTTTACGTAAATAACGTATCTTGTGACAAGACTTTTCATTTATTAGCAAGACCCTTGACCTTGACCTTGGAGTTTGACCTACTTTTAAAAATTGTTTTTAACCTTGGCCATAACTTCTGAACGGTTAGGGCTAGGGCTTCCATACTTTACATGTGTACTTTTTGTGGCAAGGCCTTTCATTGGATACCAATGACCTTGGCCTTGAAGATTTTTTCTGTACTTATGAAAAAACTTTAACCTTGGCCTACTTTCGTATTTCACAATTGTATTTCCAGTGAGAATACCCTTCTTTTGGTACCAATATATTAAATTTGCATTTAAGAAAAGTTTAATCTTTGCTATGTTGCCACACGGGGGCATCAGTGTTTCACAAACACATCTTGTTTAAAAGTTAGATCACTGTTCATGTTCTTTGCCTTTTACATTATAGTAAGTTTGGTTGAAATTGACCCTCTGTTTTTAATAAAAAGAAGTCAAAGGTATGAAAAGCTAATAATGTTAATAGATAAACGACAGACGAAAGTAATCAAAGAAGCTCACATGAACCATCATTGTAGGTGAGTTAATAATTTATTTAGTCATAGCAATTCTATTTGTTTACCTTTGTCCTGCACTGAGAAATAGCGACTATATTTATCGACACTATTACAGATAAAAATCTTTTGTAAAATTTTTCAAAATCAACTTCACAAAAACGCACGACTTTTTAACGCTTAATAATATTACTAATGATATATGAAAGAACAGGATTTTTCACATAAAAAAATCAATGATTTCTTCAATAGAAAACAAATACGAAGAATTTCATATCTTGTGTCTGGACAACTTTTAAATACCTTGTTGGAATCATTCCGATGTATACACAGTCTTTCTGAAGTTGAAACTGAACATGTGCTGGAGTCTCTTTGCAATATCTATGTATAAAGGCTTTAGAAATACTGTATTTCAACAACTTGTTGGAATTCCAATGGGCACTAATCACGCACCTTTTTTAAACTAACTGGATTTATATTCTTTTAGTCTAAAACTTATTCAAACACTTCTTCAAGAGAGGAAGAAGACTCTTTGCAACTTTTTCCAATTTGTGAAACACTGATGCCACCATATGGCAGCTTTTGACGAAAGTTTTCGAAGGTTTTGAAGAACAAGAATGTTTTTACACAAAGAAAGGATTGTCTAAATAAATACACTGTATACAGTACCCGTAAGATATGGGAACACTGCAATAATCAACCATTCAAAAATTATGACCAAGGATAATTTTTTTTAAAGTAGATCAAAATCCAAGGTCAAGTTCAAAAAGTTAAAATTGTTGGTATCTTTAAGGGTACTGTAATCTTTGAAAATGTGAAAGCATCAACTGTTCCAAAGACATCAATTTTGCACTAACACGTATTATTTCATCTCTATAAATATGTACTAAACAATTAATCTAGCAATTTTCCAGGTTTTTGAGCGGTCCAAAAATATTGATTTTGGACCGCTGACTGGGATTTTGGACCTCTTGATAAGATGTTGGACCGCCACTAAATTGACATTTTTACGTCACACTGTAGGTTGCAAATGGGTCACCTACTGATATATTATATCAATTATGACAAACTTGGAAGTCAGCGCAAAATATGCTAAAAGAAGGGCACCGCAAAGGAAACATCCCCTCTTAAAAAGAATATATATAAATCAAGGCAGCATTCGACATCAAATTAGGTCACTTCCATTTGGCACAGCAGTCACTCATTCTCCCACAAACAAACACACAATTTTGTTGCTACATCCCCACCAATTCAGTTGTGATGGGTCAGATGGGATAATAATAGGAAAGAGGTATAATAAAACATTAATGACTGTGTTCTCAGTTAAAAAACACCCTGTCAACCCCTCCAATAACGGCCTAATTAATGTTTGGTTCTTGCGTCCGAGCAAACGCACGTTGCTCTCGAACCCAGTCAGTAAAATATTCCCGTATAGCGTACATGAAATTTGCATCAAAATGTCGTAATCTGCATTGCAACATTTAAGTCAACGCAAAATTTAACAGAAAACATTTTTAAAGATTATTGACTGGGTTAGATTCTCGGGCAGAATTTGTTTTACCGAACCCTCGAACCAAACCTTTGCCTAACGGTTCCAGGCAATTATGACTCAAAAGGCACTTGATAATATATAACACAATCAATTAATTTACATTACCTTTGTTAAGCATTTTTACTATTGGTAGTATTTATGAAATATTATTACAATGTATAGTGCTGCTGATAAAAACTAAATCTAGTAATTTCTATTGAAGGAGTTCTTAATTAGCCATTGCGCAGGTGCAGTGTTCTACTGGCAGTTCTCACATGGTCAATGTCTTTGCAAGACAAAGTCTGCTGATGTTCAAGATTATATCTTATCAATTAAATTTGTCGATGATGTCTAGCAAGAGAAACAACAACTACGGTGGGTGTAAAGGTTTATTCACCTTTGGTAAAATAATTGTAAGGTGGTATAAACAAACATACAATTTATGTATGATAATCCTTACTTGTGTAGACGAACAAATTGTTCAACGACAATAAATCGGTGACATATTTTCATTTAAGAAATATATTATAATGATGTACTTGAGGCAAATATTTAAAAAAATGTCTCAATAAATTAATTTATAAAAATGATCATTTTATTTTAGCATATGGTCAATATCATTTAAATTCCAAACGACATCTCAAGTAAATCGTTGGAACGCATAAATAAACTAGGCCATTTACGATAGATTTATTAGTGAATATTTCCATTTCTAATTATTTCCTCTGTGAAAACTCTTTTAAAGTTAGCAGAGTTGATTTCTTGATAATTCTACCGAAATGTAAATTAGGCAGGTCGATAGGTCTTGGGCTAAGGAAGCCTAATATGCATACAAATCTCGTGCGCATCTGTCTCTGATGCTAAGGAGGCCAAATATGCATGTAAATCTCGTGCGGCTGCCCTTGTGTTTAACTGGCGTCAGTGGTCGAGGGTTTTTGAAACTGGCATGGGAGTCCCCCGTGTAATTTAAATCTATTTCTACATTTTTAAAGTCTAAATCTACAATTTTATTTCACAATGAAATGGAAATGGAAATATAAGGAATCACTGTCAAGTTGTATAGTTTGCCAGGAACATCAAATACATGTAGTGGGAAACATGGGATAATTTATGCATAACGGGCTTTGCTGATGCCCCCGTATGACAGCTAATGAAATATTTTCCCAAATGCAAGTAAAGCTCTGGACAATGTCAAGAGATTAAATGAAATATTGGAACACAAAGAAAGTGTATTGTCGAAAGGAATACACTTGTGAAAAATGAAACCCTGTGCGAAAAGTTGTTAATACTAAAGGAAAGATCTTTTCACAATAAATACATGTATACATGTGAGGTATTAAAACCTTAGAACCCACTGCTAAAAAGACTTGACCAAGGTGTAAATTTTACAAAATCAGACCAAACTTCAAGTTAAAGAGATAAAAATATTTGTACCCAAGGAAGGGCCTTCTCAATGGAATATATATAACATATCCATGAATGCCATAGGTCCAACCATTTAAAAGCTATGACCAAGGTTAAAGTTTTTTAAAGGTATACATGTATGAAACATATGAAGATAACGAACAGTATTCAAGATCAAAAGTCCATAGAACAATACAAAATATGAGCAGAGCAAACACGGACCTCCAAAACATCAGAAGTTGAATCAGGTGTCATGGAGGAGTAAGCATCCCAACCGGGATATAACGGAAAAATCCGTCGTCATGCAATTCAGTGTATAAATAATTGACTAACAATTTGTATGAAAATTCTCAGTCAAAATTTGACTCGATGATAAATTGTATATTTGCTGACAAGGTCATTGTATCGACCATAAAACTTACGAAATGATGACTTTAAACGAGACTGCTGAAATTCTTCTTTCATCAACTTGTTTGTCAATAATTTACCTCGCTTTAGAAATTGTTCTTACGTAAAGCATGCTCTTGCGTATCGAATCAACTGAGAGATATAAACTCCACATGCAAGTGAAGAAAATATATTGCTGCATAAGTAAGGAAAGTTGACGATGGAAAAGTTAAAGTCATCACGTTTATCATAAAGCTTGGTTGTTAGATTACCATTAACGTCTCTTTCAAGTAAAATATCCAAATATGAAACAGATGTGTCAGACTCTGTGGTATCTTTTATCTCAAGCTCATTAGGATATATTATATCGACATTAGAATGGAAATTACCATTGTTAATTGAAAATACGAAGCCGATATATCTTAATGTCGAGTTGAAGACCACAGCAAGTGTTTTCTTCTTTTTACGCATAAGATTTTGCACGAATTCTTCTTCATAGGAGTACAAAAATAGGTCTGCTAATAACGGGGCGCACTTGGTACCTACAGGAATTCCAATAGATTGTTGGACGACCTGGTCTCCAAAACAACATAGATATTGTCAATCAGAAACTCAAGTTAAGCAACTTTTTGATGTCGACTTCAGAGTACTTGTGTGTACAATCAGAATGTGTTTTAACAAAATAATTCTGCAAATGAACAATGACAAGGAAAGTAAATTTACGAGTTCCGTTTTTAGTGAAAAAGCAGCTGTCGATGATATCGAAAAGCCTGGACTTTAATGTATAGTGGGGAATGGTTGTATATAAAGTTGAAAAGTCGTAAGTTTTTAAGCTGTTGAAATCTTGTGATTTCAAATTGTATCAAACGTCAAGCCCAAAAGCTTTATATAGATTATTGATAACCAAAGAAATGCCTTTTCAAAAGAAATACATACATGTTCAAATATAGAAATTCTAGCATCCACTGATCCAGAGATATAGCAAATGTTTTTCAATATTAGGCCAAACTCAAGAGATTGAAAATATTTGTACCAAGGTAATGTCATGTCACAAGGAAAACGCATGTGACATATATGAAAGCCCTAGCATCAACCAAAAATTGTGGACAGAGTCAAAGGTCAAAGTTAGAGATACCCCTATAAATCTTATCACAAGCAATGTACAAATGAAGCATGAAAGATCAATCACTAACCGTTCAAAAGTTATGATCAAGATTAAAGTCTGGTAAAAATTTGCAAAAGTGGGACAAATTCCAGGGTCAAAAGGTCAAATATGTCGGTACTAAAGTAAAGATCTTGTCACAAAAAAAAAATACAAATCTGAACTTCGAAGAGTCGACGTCCCGTGTCGCAACTTAGGTGCAGGCACGAAAAAGGATCCCTCAGTGCTACTGAGGGCATACATGGAGGTCAACATTTGCAGCTCTCTGGTGGCGTCTCCATTTGAGTTGAGGCAAACAGAGATTGTCTTCATTGACACATCTTTGAAATACGTGGATCAATAACAGCGAAGAAACTATGCATATTTCTTGGAATTGATAAAAAGTTATTGGTCATCAGTAAAATTATCATTTAAAACTTTCCGATTCTACTCTCAAGTACCTCGAGGATGTTACTAGTGTTTTAAAGATTCCCGATTTACTTGTTGACAATAGTTTCTATGTGGTCTTGGAAGACATGTTGGAATTCCCATGGGTACTAACTGTGTCTTGTAATTTGCAGACCTGTTTTTGTTTTCATATGAGGATCTCACAGTTTTATTTCTATTTCTGATATCCGATTGAACTCAAAATAAAAGAAACCACAGAGTCCGACACATCTGTTTCATATTTGGGTGTGTTATTAGAGAAAACATTGATGGCAAACTGACAACTTAACTTTATGAATAACTTGATGACTTGAAATTTCAATAGTCTTTTCTTCCCTCATTTATGTCCAATAAACCACTATCATTTGCACATGGGGTTAATGTCTCCCAATAGATTTGATAAGCGACAGCATATTCTTAATACGAATAATTTCTAAAACAAGACAGGATATTAACAAATGTGTTGATGATATAAGGATATCAAGAATCTCTTTTAAAGTCAACATTTCAAAAATTCTATGGTCGATCTAATGACTATCTAATGCTATCTGCTGTTAGAATGCTGTTCATCTTAAATTCTTAATGTAATGAGATATATGTCAATAACGAACAATATTCAAGCTCAGAAGTCCATAAAACAATATAGAATAGGAGCAGAGCAAACACGGACCTCCCGAACATCAGAGGTGGGATCAGGTGCCATGGAGGAGTGAGCACACCTGCAGTGTGCTCCTTGTCATGATCGGGAAATAACGGGAAAATTTGTCGTCAATTCAGTGTGTAAATAACGTCCAAACAATCAGTATGAAAAAAGTCAGTAAGCATTTGATTTAATGATAAATTCTATTTGCTGACAAGGTCATTGTGTCGACCATAAAACTTACAAAATGATGACTTTCAACGAGACTGCTGATATTCTTGTTTCATCAACTTGTTTGTAAGTATTTCTCGTTTTAGAAATTAAACATACATAGAGCATGCTCTTGCATATCGAATCAACAGAGAGATATAAACGCCTTATGCTGGTGATGAAGGTATCTTGCTGCATAAGTAATGGTAGTTGACGATTGAAAGTTAAAGTTATCACGTTTATCATAGAGCTTGTAGTTAGATTACCATAAATGTCTTTTTAAGTAAAATATCCATATATGAAACAGATGTGTCAGACTCTTGGTATCCCAAGCTCACCGGGATATATCATATCGACGTTAGAATAAAAATAACCATTGTTAATTGACAATACGACATCGATATATCAAAATGTCGAGTTGTCAAGTGTTTTTTTTCTTTTCATGTATAAGGTTTTGGACAAATTCTGCTTCATACAAAAATAGGTCTGCTGTTTTAGCACCATCGGAAACCTTTGGAACTCCATAGATTGTTGGAAGACCTAGTCTCCAAAAGGAAAAAAAACACATACCGGTAGGTATTGTTAATCAGAAACCCAAACATCTTTTTGATGTCAACTTCATAGTACTTGTGTGTACAATCAGAATGTTTTTTAACAAAATAATTTTGCCAAATACCAATGACAAGTTATTATTTTAAAGAAATGAGCGACTTTGAGAATTCTTTTTATATAGATACGTTTCCATATATGCATATATCCCCACAATACTAACGTATACGATTAGGATTCCTCAAAGTTCTAAGCGTTATTCTGTTGCTTGTATCGATATGAGCGAAAGTTTAATATTGCACATAAATCAATCTTGTGGTTTATCTGGCAACTTAACTTGGCCGTGGAGAGTTTCCTTGTCGATTTTTAACACTAAATCACGTACGGGTCTGATCTTTCCATCTTTGGACTTGCAACAAATCGGAGCATTGATTGCAAGTCTTCTCTCTGCTTCGCATGGTCGGCCAGGTTTATTTGATGTATACACCTCTGTCAATATCTGGAGAATCTTTGTATCAAAATCATTCTTGTAGTACTTGTCAGTTATGATGTAGCATATGGGAAATTTTGGGAGGGATTCTTCTCATATATCTTGTATTTAAAAAATAATGAAAATTCCAAAGAAACAAGAAGACAATATCACAGAGTGATGATATCAGTTAGACTAAATTTGACCGTTTTATATTGGAGGCAAGGTCAGGTCAAGGTCGTTGCTTTTTCCTAGAAAAATAAAAACAAAATACTGTTGCCAATCATGTGATGCCTACTTTTATTTCAAATATCAAATGTTTTTCTTCTTGCATAAAAAGATATTACCATATAGGTTCTATGATACGATATTTCCAAAATGACATTAATAATTTAATTTAAATGGATACTAGTATTGGCTAATCCGCATTTCTCTACTTTTCTCACATTTTTAGGATATATTAGTTATTTTTATGTTTCCTATATCTAATTTTTTCTTATTTTCACATATGGTTAAGTTGTTATATAAAGAAACAAAATGATATAAAAACAAAAACAGTTTTGATCGTTTACTTAGAGAGAAAAAAAACCCTTTTTACGGATTTTTTTTTTTTTTACTCAAATCTGTATATAGATTGGAAGCTTTTAAAATCCACAGGAGTTCGCGTACCTATCAATTATACCGAAATTTTTCATTAAATAAAAAAAATACGTAATACGTATCTTTTTTATTTACCGAACATTTCGGCAAAATTGATAGGTACGCGAACTCCTGTGTTAAAATCCAACATAACTGAAGTTTGATTGGTTGATTCTAAAATAATTTTGAAAAGCAGAACAGAAGGTATTTTCAGTGGTTTCTGACTAGATGAAATATTTATTTATATTTACTTATATATATCATATATTTAGATGTAAGAGATTTAGAAGAGCATATTTTCTTTCTTCGTCACAGTTGGATAATTTTAAATAGAAATGGTAAACTGAGTTTGAAATATAGAAGGGACTAAATTTTTGGCGAATGGTGGGCATTGGTGGCGTATGAAAATACCTTGTTCTGCTTTTCAAAATTATTTTAGAAACAATCAATCAAACTTCGGTTATGTGTATTGTGGTATATTGCTGAGCTAAAGTCAAAGAATTGTAAGCGACCCAGGAACAAGCCTTGTTTAAAACAGAATTATCTCTCTTGAAGTTAGTATTTCTGAGAACCACAATATGTGTAATTTACGAGTACTTTGAAGATCGTTTGTAGAAACCTTAATTAGGCTTTAAAGCCTAAAATAAAGGTTGTTTTTTTTTCAAATGTGCTTAGTTGCTTACCGACCCTCGTAAAATGCATCCGACCAAAACTTTTTTTCAGCAATATTTTGAGATGTTTTTTGGTAAGTTTTATGTTCTCTAATGAAACTGTTCCATTATATATATTTTTGATATTTATTTTTCTCAACTAAGGGACTATTAATAAGTGGAGCTTATTTACATTTAGTAACTCTCTAAAAAAATCTTTATGGTTTATTATAAAACGATAAAAGTCTTAATCCTTAGATGCATGTGACATTAAAATATTACTTCACAAGTAAGGAAAGTTGAGCATGGAAAATCTGGTCATTTCGTCTGTCATTCAAATTAATTATTAGTTGGTTCTTATCGTTTATAGTCATTAAATCATCAAAATATGAAACTTCCAACTTTTCAATTACAAAAAGCTTTACATGGCCTGGATATCGAGTACCTGAAACATAATCCACCATCATGTTCTCGTTCTGCTTCACCCACAACTATAGTCCTGCTGAACACGCTATTACAGGTGACGTAAATATAGTTAATAATGAGGATTTTAAAAGGTCCTAAATATAGTGAACCCCAATCCTTCAACTGGCGTCGGAATTTCATAAATATTATAGATTCTGTTGAAGATTACGCCAGACGATGGGCCAGATATGAAAAAGAAGATGTTGAAACTTTGTCAGAATGGATTAAATATATAAGATCCATGTTAAAATCGCGTATTTTAAAAACTTTGAGGGGCAATATGAACACCATCTATCCTTCTGTGTTCAATAGTCCGGAAGTGAAAACAGAATTAGATAGATAACATGATCAGTACCTACTGGTCCCTGCTGACAAAGCAGGTAACAACATTGTCTTTGTTTGTAAGGCTCATTATATTAATTGTATTTTAGAAGAACCTGGATTTGATTCTACAAGTGGTAATCCAACTTATACTCATATTTCCCTTTCTAAGGAAGAAATTCTTCAAAATCATGTAAGTTTTAAATATTTTTAATATCCCAAAGAACCAAAATGAAGTTGAACTACCATATATATATATATATATATTGGATTCCGAAACTTCATAAGAATCTTTACAAAGATACATAGCGGGTTTCAATAAATGTTCAACCAAGCCTTTTTCTTTACTCCCCACTAAGATATGAAGCGTAGTGAAGGAGAAACTCCAAGAGTACTGTGCAACAAAATATTCAAGAACTGTACTGTGGGACTTGGAGACCGGTCTTTCGGATGAGACCGTATAAACCGAGGCCCCGTGTCGCAGTAGGTGCTTGCAAGATCCCTCACTGCTCAAAGACCTTCAGTGTCGAGCATAGGACAAAATTTGTAGCCCTCCACCGGCAAGTGGTGGCGTCTCTATATGGGTTAACAATTCTCGAGAGGGACGTTAAAGAAATCACAAGATTTAACCAAAATTAACAGTTTTTTAAAAAACTTACGACTTTTCAACTTTATATACAACCATACATTAAAGTCCAGGCTTTTTGATATCATTGACAGCTGCTTTTTCAATAAAAATGGAACCCGGAAATTTACTAACCTTGTCATTGGTAATTTGCAAAATTATTTTGTTAAAAACATTCTGATTGTACAAACAAGTGCTCTGAAGTTGACATCAAAAAAGATGCTTGAGTTTCTGACTGACAATATCTATGTTAAACTTAAACCAGCTCACTTTTAATCTCAATCTCTCTTTTCCACTAAATATTCCTTTGGAAAAGTTAGACTGAGATCAAAAGTGAGCTCGTCTAAGCTTTATGGTCCCCAGACCAGGTCCTCCAACAATCTATTGGAATTTCCATGGATACCAATAGCGTCCCGTTATTCGCAAAACCTATTTTTGTATTCATATGAAGCAGAATTTGTCCAAAATCTGATGCGTGAAAAGAAGAAATCACTTGCTGTGGCCTTCAAACTGACATTCAGATACATCGACGATCGACCTATTGTTCAATTAACAATGGTAATTTCCATTCTTGTGTCGATACGATATATCCTAATGAGCTTGAGATAAAAGATACCACAAAGTTCGACACGTCTGTTTCATATTTTGATATTTTACTTGAAAAAAGACGTTAATGATAATCTGACAACCAAGCTCTATGATAAACGTGATGACTTTAATTTTTCTATCGTCAACTTCCCTTACTTATGCAGCAATATACCCTCATCACCTGCATGCTAGGTTTAAAAAGTATTAAAAAAAATATTAAAAAAAAAAAAAAAGGTTTATACGTATATCTCAGTTGATTCGATACGCAATAGCATGTTCACATATGAACAATTTCTTAAACGAGGTAAATTATTGACAAACAAGTTGATGAAACAAGAATTTCTGCAGTCTCATTTAAAATCAACATTTCTTAAGTTCTATGGTCGATAAAGCAGCAAATACTTTGATAGCAAATACAATTTATCATTGAGTCAAATGCTGACTGACGTTTTTCATACTGATTGTTAGACCATTATTTATACACTGAATTGACGAAGGATTTTCCCGTTATTTTCGGATCATTACAAGGAACATACAGCGGGTATGACCGGTCGACAGGGGATGCTCACTCCTCCATGGCACCTGACCCCACCTCTGATGTGTTGGAGGTCCGTGTTTGCTCTGGTCCTATTAAGTATTGTTTTCTGGACGTTGATCTTGAATACTGTTCGTTATCTCCATGTCTTTATATATTTCACTAATGAGTAATGAAGCAAAAAAATTTTTTTTCTTTCTTTTCAATACGTAATCGTAGAAATATTCTTTTATACATTGTTGTAAAATCCTTAATTTGATATAGTGAAAACTTAAAAATCATCGATATTTTTTTTAAATCTGTATTTTTGTTTTTGTTAAATTTTTTATTTTTATTTTAAATTTTCTTTAAGTTCTTAGAGGTTCTTTGGATTTAGAATCCACATTCGACTTGTACTTCTCAAATGTACTGCAGCACTGAACGTTGGTATCTTTGACAACAGTTAATATTTTTTATAAGGTATAAAGATGGAGGCTTGGTAGAGCAGTTGCTATCTCATCAATGTATCTTTATTTATAAGGGTTTTTTTAAAGTTAAGGAACCATGTATAGGTAAAATATCTAATTCACTTTTCGTTGAGGGAAATAATCAAAGTAATATATTAGGCTAAAATATCATTTTGAAAAAAATACGTCTTAAGAAATTTAACTTTAAGTTACCATTTTCCAAAGGTAGAAACCAAGTTCTTTAAAAATATATTGTAATAATGAGCTTCAAAGAAAATTAGGATATTGTTAAAAGCCTTTTCAGCTGGAACCATAACACATTGTTCTTGTAGTTCTTGTTTTAATCCCAATTTATTGAAAAAGTTAAATTTTAGATGCTAAATTATATTACACGGTTCTTTAGTATATTTCTTAAGCAATTTATATAGGTCTTTCTTATAATATTTCTCGATCCTATCTGTTGCATTATTCCTCAACAGAATTTACTACAATGATAAGAAGTTTTGTCGCCCATTTAAAGTTCTGGTTTTCTTTATTAGGGATCCTTTATAGGGATCTTTTTTATGTCGTCATATTCAGCTCTATTTTCCTTATCTGTAATGGTGAGTCCAGTTTGAATGTAGTGAAATAAAGGTAGAAGAAAATCTATTTATCGTTGTTCGTTTTACACAATTAAGGAAATATTTTGATTAAATTAATTTTTGCTCAGTCAAGGACTTTAGAGATCCTATTATCAAATTATGTAAAACTCAATGCACAAAGGTCAATATATATATATATATATATATATATATATATATATATATATATATATATATATGCATTTGAATTTCTACATCGTGTATCCATTTGAATATTAAATCGCATTGTTAACAAAGTATATTACCTAGACTTAAAAAAATCACCAAAGTTTAGTAATTGATTGACTCGAAATAAAGCATTGTTTTGCAAATGGTAGTTTTGAAGTACATCTTGATACAAGACACATTCTAATATCTGACCTGTCTGATAATGAAATAGCCATTGTGAAGTTCCGGACGACCCAGGCATTTGATTCACGTTTTCGTAACATTTTGATGTATGTCAAGGTTTGGAGCATATTAGATAATTATAAGGGCAAGCATGCGGAAATTCAATTCAATATGAGCTGCATTTTAAGTAATGTCATATTATTATGTTTATATATTGCATGTTTAATCTTCATAATGAATAAGACTAAACAGTAACTTCGAATGAGTCTAAACCTGACTACTTCTTATATTATTGGTCAAACTGAAAGTTCAGGTTAGTGTTTCATACGCTATATAAAACGACAGTTTGTTCTTTTTGAGTATAAACCAACAACCCCCTAACCACCATAACCCTTCAATAAAAATCACCTATTAATTTTAACATTTAGAAAGAAACTTTATGTCACTAAGAATTAGATCATACAAATTATATCTCTCCTTTGTTGAAAACTTTTTTCTTTAGAATTATAAAAAAAAATATTATAAATTTAAAAATTGTACACCTATTCAGATGATGTTTTATTGTATGTTGTTATCATGGATTGCTTCATGCCTTCATGACGACCAAAGCATGTGCTCCAAACTTATGGAAGTAGGTTATCTTTGTCTCCAGTGTTGATATTTAAGGACATTAGTGTTCCCCCTGTCAGAGGTAGGTCGCCGGTAACTAGTGAGGATGTACTCTCTTCTAACTCTCCTGGTTGTGGTAGGTGCTGTTTATGCACAGGTTCCCCGACCTTGCAGTAAGTTTATTTCTTATATATTTCCCAAATTTAATTTTTGAGCGTTTTATCTTTAAAAATCAAATGTTAAATACGATATAGAAAAAATAAGAAATTTTACATGATTGTATAATACTAGTATTCTCAAATTCTTTGCAGCAAAGTTCAGAAAATCAACAATGTAATTTTAGATCTATGATCATCTATATCACTTTTTCTTTAAAAAAAACTTGGGTGCTTCAGATATGGGGTTTGAATGCAACCTTCCACTCTGTTATCAAAGAGTATTACGTGTATGTTGATGTTCTCTTTGTTTGGAAATTTTTGCAATTGTAGGCTTTTCTGTCATTTCAACCTCAGGTTTTGAATTCCCTTGGTTCTATTCTTATATTCTATAAGCAAAGTTCCATTTTTAACATTCTAGTTATTACTCAGAGGATATCAAATCGTAATTGCAAGAAAATCATGTTGCATTATTGCAAGTGTATCATCCTCATTGAAAGATTCCCCTGGTCAAATTAAATTTCAAAATTTAATGATATATTGATTGTAAGTGACCCTTTTCTAGCTTACATAAAATTTGTTTCAAGTTTTTGAACCATGCAGTTGCTTGGGAGTTAATATAACTATTCTGTACTACAGAGTCAAGATTGGCCTTATGCAGCATACTGACAATGACATCTTTCTGTTTCAGATTCTCCACCTCAGTGGGAATGCAGAGAAATTAAAGTAAGTGTTCAATAATAATCCAAAGTTTCTATGAATGTAAAACACAAATCTTGTACATTCCGAAGTCCTACCCCAACGAAAGCATGTTTTGCACACACTTGATATAAAATACTTTTATTGATCAATTCGAAAAGATGAAATCCACTTTTACCATCGTTTGTAGCCACATCCTGGATCCAGAGGATATGACTTGATTCCATATGTAGCATGTATAAGTATCTTCTTCTGTATGTCAGGTTGACCCCTCTCAGAAGTTCCTGGAGCGTCGCCGCCTCTTCTATGACGCCACAAACAGACGTGAAAGAAGATTCGAGGAGATCGAACTTGGAAGCGACAGGAGCTTTTATGATCAGCTCATTTTGTGGAATGAAGTATATCAGTCTTTTTTTAACAATGAAAAGGAAAAGAAAATAATACCACATAAACGAGTTAACTCTGCATTCATTTATTGTTCGTTTTGCATAAGACCACTGAAGTTATGTACATTTGTATAATCTATCTCTTTAAACTTTTATTTCTCCTTTATAGGCCATTGTTAAATTCTTAATACTTATTCAGGCTGAATATGAAGTCGTTAATTTAGATTGTAAAAGTCAAATGAGTGCAAGTAATTAAATGTTTTACATTGCAAGTATAGAATATAATTACATTAAAATGAATTCTTTTTAAAGAACAAAATGTACCAAGTAGATCTCAAGACCAGAAAATGTAATGTTACCGTTCCATATCGACCATTTTTCCAACGTGGGACTTTCCCTGGAGAGAAGTTTGATTATGAGGGCGTGATAGGTGGCGCTGGTCTCCCCAACGAACAAGTCACAATTCAGCAGTTCTCTATGAATACCACAGGAGGTAGGTTGTATGCCTGCAGGCATGTTCATGAAACTTGCCTAAGATTTGTCCTAAGATCATTCCTAAGATACGACTCGGGAAGAAAGTTAGGAACATCCTAAGATCAACTTAAGACATATAATAAGATGTATCTCGACGATAACTTATGAAGATCTTAAGTTAGGACATCGTAACTTACAATGAACACTTGGATATACCTTTACCTTCAGCTGAGAGAGCGACGTGATTTTGTATGAAAATGTATTTGATAATTATACTATAAAGTTTCACTTCACTATGCAGATGCCAGGTACACCCCGGTTTTATTCCCAGATTGTATTCCAATTTAGAATACTCACATCATAATAAAATAAGAATATGAAAAATTCAAGACTTTGACCTTTCCAAAATTTTGATATTTCAGAAGCTCGATTTTCCTTGGTATCATATCCAGACTGCATCCCGATTCAAAACGTTCATATCACAACCAAATATGGATATGAACAATCCAAGTAAGCATACTATTATCATTTAATCTTACAGATTGATGAGGAGGTTGTTCGTTTTATTTAAAAAAAAAAACGTTTGCTTTAACATATTTTGGGGACAAAAACTTTACAATTTCGTATATTGCATATATAATTACTTAATAAACATATACGTATAATATTGTTTGTTTCCCTTTACAGTTATTACGACTTGAGTGTTGGAATTAGCGATCCAATGGCTTTTATTCCACCCAAGGAATGTGGAGCCTAAATATGTTCACTTTTATACTTTTGTACAAAAATAAAATTGTAAAAAAATATATGAACAATGGAAAGTTATTTTTTTATTTCAACTGAAAAAAATGCATTAAAGGGGATATATTCCGTTTTCTTTTGTGAGAGAAATTTTTAACTATTTCATGATTCTACATTTTGAAAAAAAAATCCTGATTTTTTTGCTTTAAAAAAGAAATCAAAGCAATTGTACGTTTGATAATTTCGACTATATAAAATGGATGATATGAGGAATATCTGTTTATTGTAGTAACATATTCTGACGCACCTAGCGAGCATTTAGAGATACAAGTACTACATGTAGCCATATCACAGATATTTTATATAAATTTATTAGCTATGAAAACAATCAGTACTTTATTGTTCCCATTGAATCTTAATCTTAATGCAATGAAATTCATTATTCAAGGTTACTGGGTATACACACATTCATCCTGCATATACAAGTACACTAAAACCTGAATGCTAAACTGCAAATGTTATTGATTAATTTGTTGTGTGTAAGGTATAATATCAGAAAGGAAAAATAGTGTTTAGGTTTAAATGGATTACGTGTTATTCACTGTTTTACTTACTGATCAAATACAAATACTTTATTGAGTATATTTGTATATTCCTTGAGCAATAGTAAATGTAAATCTTTATGAAACTAAACTTCTTTTTTATCAAAAACTTCAAGACATAGGAAATCGACTGTCAACTCCAGTGGTTTTATTGCATTAACATTTTACTTAAACGTGGAAAAAGATTTTACAGAAAAGTAACATAATTCTAAGGGAGAATTCCAGAGTTGTGTTGAGGTACTTGGGTAAAGTAATCCAGAATGAGGGTGAAAGAATTTGGTACTTTTAAAGAATACCCCTTGTACATAGTTCCAATCAAACATTACTTTAAATTGAAAGTTATGTTTTTGAAAATCCAAATTTGATTTACACCACTTGGGTAATTTGTGACATAGTATATCTAAATATTCTCCTTTACAAAAGTTAGTAGTTTTGTGAGGGGTAAAATTAAAACCCTGGTAGAGCATCCACTAGACCTAGGAATGTCCTTTTGTGAGTAAGGATATTGGAAGGGAATTACCGCCAAAAGTCTATGTATCTTGATTTTATTCTTATTCTGCCTACTTCTTTATGCTTTGTTATTATTGTAACTATATGTCACTTTATTGTTTTCATATTCGTCTTTATTACATTCACTTTGACTTTTATCCTTCTTCATTTTGCCCTTACTTCTATGTTGCTTTATTCTTGTAAATTCATTTTACTTTCTTTTAAACTTAAACAGTTTCTTAAATAAATTATTAGCATTATCTCTACTACGAATGTTAATTCAATCACGCAAACAATGAAGCAAATTCAATGAAGACGAATACAAGTTGTCCGAATTTAGTGCCGCATTATAACGCTAGGTGGCAGGGGTGTTCGCTAAGAGTGTTGGTAAAATTAGGTAAGCAAACCCGGGCCGGGGTTATTCGAGTTTTTTCAATTCTCTGCCTTAATACTTTATCAATCAAACTTAAATTTTAAATTGACTGATGTTTGTTATAAGTTCAGGTATGTACACGATACATGCCATTCCCTCGGAAGTCTCGCTAGATGGTAAGATTTCCCCTGGAAGACTGACTACATAGTGATGCTTCCTTCGGAAGACTATGCAGTGGGACTTCCCCCGGGGAAGTTTCAATATATAGCTAGTCTTCCATGGGAAATCTCGCTATATATAGCAATTCGCCCTCATTCCTAGCAACCCCTCCCCCGAATAGTTTTTTTTTTAAATCGTAAAACAATGTTTATATATACTAACGTTTTCAGTTTTTGAAGAAAAGTTATCCGTTCTATATGAATAAATATTTAAATAATATTATTTTAATAGTGTTTTATAATTAAATCATTTTAACCATTTAGTTAAACATAGATAATCTTTACGAGTACATATGGATAATGACTCTTTCTCTCCCCCCCCCCTGGATGCAGTCGCCCGCGTGGCACTGTGGTTACGGCGTCTGCTCTATATAGAGTCACGAAGTACAGTAGTAAGGAGTCGACCAATACGTCGTGGGTTCGAATCCCACTATATGACGTGGAGTTTGGTCCTTCGGATGAGATCTAGATTATATTATCCGAGGTCCCGTGTCGCAGTAGGTGCTGGCACGAAAAAAGACCCCTCACTGCTCAATGGCTATAAGTACCGAGTATATAGGACAAATTTGCAGCTCTCCACCGGCAAGAGGTGGCTTCTCCATTTGAGTGAAAAATTCTCGAAAAGGAAATTATACAATGTACAATCACACCACCAGAGTCTCAATATATATACTGACTTCCGGGTGGACGACCTCCTATTGGGTAAGTTTCATCGGTAGAGGGGAGGGTGGCCACGAAACATTTTCCTAAACGTAACTTTTTACTGCTGGAAAAGTTCAGCGAAAGGCTTGTTGCCCCATCCTTGACACTTTTTGTTGCAGTACTAATAGTCAATTTATATATTAAAAGTCATGTACTTAGTGGCATATGAGTAAAATTTATTACTGAAAAAAGTTGACGACCCCCCCCCCCCTTTCAACACCACCAAATAGAATTTTCGAGTTTTAAGATTTTTTTAGCTCTCCTGGTTGATGACAAACACGGTGCATACTAAAGACATTTCTTTCTTTATTGAAAAGTGCTATTTTAATATAAAATATTAACGCAGAAAAAAATACCAGGGTGTTTCTAGTATGCCTGGGTGCATGTAGTCTGGTTCCGACTTTGCCTTCCATGCATGGATCTAGAGGGGGGTAGGACCCCCTGGAATTTACAAGGTTACTAAAACAAGGAGAAAAAAGTTAACCCCCCTTCTTTTTATGCTTGTTAAGAAATTTCTGGGATTGGATTTTTTTTGACTGGATTCCCCCCCCCCCCCCCGGAAAATAATTCTGGATCCGCGCCTGCCTACCCATAACGCCCCTCACTCCTTTGCAAAGCCCTGTCCCTAGAATCAAGCGCATCAGCAGTTACTATCTGTCGTGAAATAAAGTTCAGTTCAGTGGAAGGTTCTGAAAAACATTCCAATTTATAAGGGTTAACTAGTATCAAAGTATTTAACATTTTTATATCAATTAAACTGATATTCAAATATCCAACAAATAACTTTAGTAGAGTTATATTTTTTCAGGCGAGAGAACAGTGACGTAGCATCGTTTTTGAAAGTGGGGAGGGGGGCAACAAGAGAATAAATATTCAAGCTACCCGGCTGAAAACAACTTGACAAGCGCAAAATAAACCCCAGGAAATTGTCCAAACTTGAAAATACATAAGCGTCGGAACCGGGGAGGGGGGGGGGGGGGGCTTAGCCCCCACTTCTTTCCAAAGATAGACTTAGTATAGACATTGAACAGCCCTGCGTAGGTTTAGCCCCCCCCACACTTTCCATGGACACGATGCAGTAAAGGTTTAAAATGGGGAAAGTGGTGGTATTTGGGAAAAAAAAACCTTTGACACTGGAGTTCGAACCTTCAAACCCAGCCCCCCCCCCCCCCCCCCCCATGAAATAGGATTTTTTTGTTTGGAAAATGGACATTTTTTTTTTTTTGCTTGTCAGATTTTTTTTGAAGGTCTAAAAAAATTCTTACACTTACCCCCCCCCCCCCCCCAACTTTCAATGAAATCCTATTTCGGGGGCGGGGTGGGTTTTGAGTTAGATTCAACTTCTTTTATAGAATCAAATTTAAATTTTCTTCCTACTATACGTACTACATTAATTAACTTATTTGACCCTTACTCTTACAAAAAGTGGGTCGGCCTTTTAATGAACTTATTCAGTATATTATAAAGTTATGTCTGAAAAAAGAGGCCGCTATTCCTGTGTGTCCAGAGAAAATAAATATGGAGTTTCCATCATTGGATCGGATGATCGGATCCGGCCTTCAGAAGTTCGATTGATAAAGTACTAAGGCCAATTGAAGAATCTCAAATAACCCGACCCGGGTTTGCTTACCTAATTTTACCAACACTCGTAGCGAACACCACACCACCTAGCGTTATAATGCCGCACTAAATTTTGACGGTTTGACAACTTCCATTCGTCTTCATTGAATATGCTTCATTGTTAGCGTGATTGAATTAACATTCGTAGTAGAGATAATGCTAATAATTTATTTAAGAAACTGTTTAAGTTTAAAAGAAAGTAGAATGAATTTACAAGAATAAAGCAACATAGAAGTAAAGACAAAATGAAGAATGATAAAAGTCAAAGTGAAATGTTATAAAGACGAATATGAAAACATTAAAGTGACATATAATTACAATAATAACAAAGCATAAAGAAGTAGGCAGAATAAGAATAAAAGCAAGATACATAGACTTTTGGCGGTAATTCCCTTCCATAATTTAAGAATTGTTGGTGAGGATATTTAAGAATTTTTAAAATAGAGTACAGCCAGGATAGATTGAACTTGCCTTGATTGGTTGAATAGACCTTTAAAAATGTGACTTGAAGACTTAGGCATGGGCAATGATATTTTAAAGCTCTTCTAAAAATATTTTTTTCATTCAAAATAATGATGGTTGCATCGATCTGTGACACAGATGAGTTGTCATTTGGAAAAGTATGATGGTCCACTCCATTTTGTATCAAACAATTTTTGATACATTGCTAGAAAGGGACGTTATAAGACAGGGGTTTGCAAAATAGCATGTTAAACGTTGCAAAATTCTGTATTTTCCATTTGTATTTATAACTGTTCTTGCATATTGCACATATCCAAATTTGTACTAGTAGGTGTATTTTTTCAAAATGACATTATTTAATTGTTCATCTTTTTAAAAAAAAAAAAAAATCATCAAATATACACATATTGCAACATTTGAAATGCCATCTCACCTGTTAAGAGCCTATAGCCTGTTTTGAGCTTTAATAGTTGACAAAAATGTAACTCGTTTTAATTGTTGGAACAGATGTTTCTACGTATTTATTTTGTTCTTTATAAAATAAATACACAGTCTTCAGTTTACCATACTATGTTCAAAAATTTTAAACTTAATATCAATAAAACTTGCTAAAGTTTTTCAATATTTTCAAACAGTAAGATACAGGGGTGTATAGTTTTTTGAACTGGGTTTAGCTGTCTGTCTATCTGTTTGTTTGCGAAAAATTAACCATGGTCATAGCTTTCGTTTGATTGGAGATGTAGTTTAATAGTTCATACTTTTATTTCTCGTAACAAAACCTTTCTCTTGATACCAATATACTTAGTATTTGACCTCTTCACGTTGACCGTAGAGTCTGTCTCACTTTTGCCAAAAAAGGATATATCTTGTGACAAGACCTTCCTTTGGATACCAGCAATTTTAAACTTTTGACGTCGACCCTGGGTTTTGATTCTCTGTTGAAAAACTCTAATCTTGACCGTAACCTTTAAAGATTTGGTGCTAGGGTTTTTATATTCCTTATGTGTATTTCCTGTAACAAGGTCTTCCGCTGGGAATTTTGACACTTTGATCTTGACGTTGAAGTTTGAAATTAACCTTATCCATAATTTTTAAAGTAATGTTGCATTTTTTAAAGTAATGTTGCATGAGTTTTTTTTTTTTTTATTTTACAGGTATATTCAATCAGGCAAAAATCCTTTGTCTTGGACAACAACTATTTTGATCTCTTGACTTTGGAGTTTGACCTGCAGTTTAGAAACTCTATCATTTTAATTAAAAGCTTCCAGAGTTTCACTAAAATATCTTGTTCAAATTTGTTTTTAATCTCTCCTTTTTGAATTGTTCTCTGTTTTGCATTCTTACTCCAAAGATTGCATTGCTATAAATGCTCAAGCATAACCAGAGACTTAAATGCGTATATACTTCTAGAGCCGTATGATTATTCCTTAGTCTGATAAACTTTATCTGTCCAAATGTTTCTCCAGATCCTTTTCTGTTTACTGGTCGGCCAAATTATTTCCCAGCAACCTAAGCCCTGTAGTAAGTAAAACATTACTCTACAGTTATTTTTAGTAAATTTCCAGGTTAAAAGCAAAGTATTATAATTTCCTTTAATTTGTTATGTGCTTTTTGTTTTTATAAATAAAGTCTTATTGATTTACTTCCGATTTTGTTATTTTTTCAGCTTCCCCTTCCGTTTGGGAGTGCAATGAAATCAAAGTGAATATAAAATCTTTTTGCATTTTTATTTGTTTTGAGAAGTTAAACCTTTGTTGTTACCTGATTATGATTTGTGTTTGAAAGGTTGATCCATCTGCAAATGTCACCAAAAAACGCCGCTTGTCATACGATTCTAGAAACAAACGTGAGAGAAGAGTGGAGACTATTGATAAAGCTAGCAATATAACTGCCTACGATGAACTGATACTGTGGAATCAGGTAATTCAAACTGAAATGAAAGCCAAACAAACTTTTTATTATTCATTTTCATCTTTACAGTGATTTACAGTGATCATAACTTGGGGTTTTAGAATAAAATGTACAGGCTGGATTTGAAAACCCGGAAATGCAATGTGACAGTCCCACATCGAGGCTGGGTACCACGTGGTACACATCCGGGAGATACCTTTTTTAGCGAAGATTATGTTGGAGCACCTGGTTATCCAAAGGAAAGACTCACTGTTTTACAGTTCGTTTCAAATAAAACTACAGGTAAGGATCCATCAAACATTTTTTACCAAAAATTTACCTTAAAAGTTGATTTTGTAACAGTTATCTTTAGTTTGATGATTGATTGATTGTATACTGTTTAACGTCCCTCTCCAGAATATTTCACTGATATGGAGACGTCACCATTGCCGGTGAAGGGCTGCAAATTTAGGCCTATGCTCGGCACTTAAGGCCTTTGAGCAGGGAGGGATCTTTATCGTGCCACACCTGCTGTGACACGGGGCCTTGGTTTATACGGTCTCATCCGAAGGACCGCCCCATTTAGTCGCCTTTTACGACAAGCAAGGGGGTACTGAGGACCTATTCTATCCCCACGGGGTTCTTTAGTTTGAAATCATTTATTACGTTTTTTTTAAAAATTCTTTTCTATGATACTAGACTTTGCAAATTTACCGTGTTAATCTTTATATTAAGTTCCAGATATGAAGCACACGATTGTGTCCTCACCCGACTGTGTACCCATTCGTACAACCATTTTCAGTTCCACACGTGGATTGGAAATCTCAACGTAATTATTGAGTTATATATACCAGTATATAGTTATATATACCAATCTATCCCAGTTAATATCTGTGGAACGCTTAATTAACATATATTCAATTATTTGAACCTATCTTCAAATAATTGTACCTATCCTCAAATAATGAAACCTTTTTCAAAATGAATTGAAGATAGGTTCTTTCCTCCAAATAATTTAACCTAGGTTCAAATAAATTAAACTTATCTTTAATGGAATTACATCTTCCATTCAATTTAAGATATGTTCAGTTGAAAATAGGTACAATTGGTTTATAGATAGGTACTATTGATTTGAAGATAAGTACAACTGAAATATATCCACAAAAGGGTTTAAAGATAGGTACAGTGCAATAATACATAATTTCAATTCTTTTTCTGTTAAAGTTATTGACAAAAATGACAGCTCCCTCAAATAGGGACTTTAACATGGAGGGAACAACGAGAGGAATTTTTATGGGAGAAGCTCTTATTGTCAGCATCTTTATTATTAATTTTAATTTAATTGCACTTATCTTCAAATCAGTTGTACCTATCTCCAATTGTACATATCTACAAATGAATTAAAGATATAAGTAAAATTGAATTTGGCTATTTTAAATTTATTTTAAGATGAGATGCAATTGATTTGAAGATATGTACAATTAATTGAAGATAGAATCAAATATTTACAGATATACATGTTGATTTGTTGATATATTCATATTTTCGTTTTAGGTCTATGATATATTCCACATATAACCGTATTATTGATTTTTTTTATTTCTTGTCAAAGTTAACTTTTCCCAACTTCGTGTTCACAGCATCTGTACACATTTATTTTCAGTCTTTTATGTCGTCATAACATGTATTTTGTAGGTTTTTTTAAATATCAATAATTGTTTTCACTTACTTAGAATATTTTCTCTCTTTTTTTTTATTTTTATGCTAGTATTTATCAATTCTTTTTTATTTTAGCTTCTTTAAGTTTTCAGTTTAATTCACCTTATAACAAAGCTTTGTAAAGTGTTGTCTGTGTCAAAATTAGTAAATTTTATTACTTATCGGTGGAACAATGTTTTCTCTACGAAACATCTCCAAATTTTGCCTTCTCAAAAGATATTGAATGATAATTACAGAGCAAAAAATAGAGACTTAAGGATCATTGTTACTCTGATAAGAGAGGTTACTCTTAGTGTAATTAAGGTTTAATATTCCTTTATAAAATTGTCAATTTGGAATGTCTTTTATGTCCAATTGCGACCTACAAGGTATGCCAATATAATTTGCCTTGTACTCATTAGAAACACTTCTTTTGAAAAATCACAAGTGTTAAAGTACTTAATATACGTACTTTTCATGAGTGAACAGAGGGTTTGCGAAACTTGAGCATGTTTTTTTTTTTTTAATGTTTACAGGTTCATTTTTAGTTTTGCTTTGTTTAGAAACGGTTTTATAATTCCTTCATTTAAAATTGTGGCATAAAGAAGATATAATTATACGTATATTACTTTAACTTTTTGTAACTTTTATCATACACCAACTCCGCGAATTCAACAAACCGCGATTGTGACAGAGAAGGGAAAATGTGAAAATTACAACGCGTGAAAGTAATCCCGTATACAGTAATAAGTACTATGATCTTGTCAGGTATTTAACAAAATAATATGCGAGCAAAAAGCAAAAGGAACAGATATAAAGGCAAGAAAAACACGGTCTTTTTTGCGAAAAGAAAAAAAAATCATTTGACATTTCTTAATACAAGTCTTATACATGTAGGTTCAATAGCCTATGGGACTTAATGGTTCATAGGTCTTTCATATCTAGGTGAAATACTAGTTGCAGTTTAATGGAGCCCTCTCCGATTTAAGGGTTGAGGGTTTGGAGAGAAAAAAATATCAATTAAAAAAATGGGAGAGGGCTATAGCAGCTAGTTAAATGCTAGGAGTGTACTATAAGATCAGTCTTAACTAAATTACCAATTGCTTATGTTATATTTATTTTCAGTTACTATGATCTCAATATTGGGATATCGGACATGAAAGTATGGAATCCTCCAAAAGAATGTCATTAATAACGCCATAACATTTTTTCAGAATCGTGTCATTTTTGTGCTTAATAAAAAAATATACCAATGATCTTTTTCATTTCATATTGCAATATATAAGATAAGAAAACAAAATTCGCTAATAATTGTGTCACAGTGATTGCTTTTTAATACACTGCAATATTTGATAAGTAAAACTGTTCAATTTATTTATACCAACTTTAAAATTGTATTAAATAAATTTAAAGTCGGATAACGATTTATACGTATTGCAACACATGACATCAAATGACCGGATAAGAATCGCTCACACGTGTACAAATTCAGAAATGTGTCTGGTAATATAGCAGTTCTAGAGTTCTTATCTCTCCGGCAGCAAACTAGAACAAAAGAGCGGACTGTCGCTTGTTTTATCTCAGTTTTCGGCTCACTAGTTACCAGAAAGATGTTTCTCGCCGTTGTCTGTATGTTGGTGTGTGCAGTTTCTGCACAAGCCCCCGTTCCCTGCAGTAAGTAAATTAATAAAATTACAATTAATGTAGAGAATAATACCATATTTGTAACAATCCCTTTTATTACTTTTGAGCTTGGATACTGTTCTTTATTTCACTATATAAGGCATGTTTTGAAAAATGTATTCAGCAGAGATGTTCATAAAGAGAAAAAAACTATTATCAGACTAAGTCATATTCCCTGCATTAAGAATTTTCCCAGCTCATAAAAAGCTTATCATTTATCAATTTCGTTACTTTACCTATACGTATAGATACATGCATGTATTAGATTTTTGTCAGTCAAACACCGTACTGTTTTGGGTTAAATGTTTGTAAAATGTCAAAGAAGACGACTTTTTTAAAAATTTGTTTCTTGCAGGTTCACCACCACAATGGGAAGGCCGGGAGATAAGGGTAAGATTCTGTATTTTCTTCAACGCAGGCGTACTACAAAAGTTCAAGCAAGTTTGAAGCATTGAAATGGAACAGATTTCACGATAAACTTAAAGGAAATATATTCTGATTATAAAGTATTAATATATAGTGTGCTGTGTGATTGGCTTTCAAGACTATTTTCCATCTAGTTAAGTTTCTACCTAATGATAACTTGAGTGCTAAAATTATATAAAATAAATTGAAATTTATATTTCTAGAAAATCAAAAAGAAACAGATTAAAATTCTAGATTTCTGCAAAGTATAATATGAACAATGTAACATGTTGGTAAAAAAAGCTTTAACCAAACACATCATTTAATTTTAATGTTCAAGAGTTTTCCGAAAGACCGACAAAATCCAATCTTCCTACCATGAACTGATCACCAACGCATGCCGAAGACGGTAGGGGAGGGACAAAAAAAATCTCTAATTACAGAATTCATGACCATTATTGTTTGATCAGGTTGACCCCTCACAGAAGTACGAAGAGAAACGATTTTTGGCTTATGATGAAACACAGCAGAGAGAAAGAATCATGACAGAAATAGAAATTGGGTCGGAGAAGAAACTTTACGATATCCTTATCTTACACCGTGAGGTAGGTCATACCAAATTTGCAATGACACGTTCTGTCTTTATTCTGTTTTTAAAATATCACTTAATTTCCATGTACAACTAAAATTAAATGTTAAATTCACCACCTCTCAAAAGGTAACAGATTCAGATCATCTAATTTTATTTGGATTGACTATAACACTGCTTGATTGACTATATCACACCGCTTAAAACCTTTGTGTCCTTAGTCGTTTGACTGCATTAGCTGCTTATATCATAATACTTAAGAGTTTGCTTTTCCTCACAACCCATGCTTCAGATTGTACCGAACTTAGATTTAATGCCCTAGAAGAGTCCTTGCTAAATCTCAGACAAGAGTTATGTTGAGTTTATGATCACTAATCTCTGACCTTAAATTAGTTAAACGTTTAAAAATTCTACATACGAAAAAGGGTAACATCAATCAAAGTTATTGCTACAGGAGATAACTTTGTTTATGGTGAAAACCCATTAAAACGTACAAATTGGGTAAGTTTTTAGAACGAAAATGAAACTATTCAGACAGATGTTTCTTTAGTGAAAGTTATTTCAAATCATAACCTCGTTAAAAATATATAAGCTCAAATCAGTTTTTTTCATTTGACGAAATTTATTTTACCCATTTTTTTCCGCTTGATGGCAAAATATAAATTCTGAGAAGTAAAATTACAAGTATAAAACTTTTTTAAGGAACGCTAGCTTTTGAAAATGAAGGTCATATTCAAAGATGTATCACAGCTTTTGATTAAAACTCCTGTGAAAAAGGGTGTGCACCCCTTATCGAGCCATATGTTTAACTTATGTTCCAAACTTCATAATTATTTTCAAATATCAAACTATCTGTAAATTTATGCAATTTTTTTTCACCTGTAGAATAAAATGTATGCTGTGGACTTTTTAACTAAGAAATGTAATATTACTACCATCAACCGTCCTTTCCGCCCAAGGGGTGTCATTCCCGGATCAAAATTCGAGGGCGAGGTTGTCATAGGGGCTGCAGCAATCCCCAATGAGTCTGTCACTGTCCTGGCATTCTCTGGAAACTTTACTGGAGGTATACCTTTATCTACAAACTCATTAGATTATTTGATTTTGTAAACACCGATATGCTTTTATTATTAAAAAAAATCCTAAGACCTGTTAAAGATCTTTGAAAAGTTTTTAAAATGTGCTAAGATTTGTTTCTAAATTATACAATGAATTATTATTACATCAAATCAATCAAAGAGGTAATTTGTAATTTAGAAACTGAAGAAACGTATATATGTCGACTTAAATAATGTAGTTGGTGACGATCTAGAAACCTAGATGCAATAATTTTGTTTTTCTGCCTTTTGTTTCTATATTTGATCCCTTTTTTGACTTACAGAGGCTTATACTGGGCTGGTCTCTTCACCAGACTGTTTCCCCATCCAAAACATTCACTTCTCACAGAAATATGGATTTGAACAATCTACGTATGAGTTATTTTTGTAGATTTTTAAGCCAAACATTTAAAATTATTTTGTTCATTCTTCTGAATTTTCATTGAATGTAATCTCAAATCAATGTTATGTTATAATCAAGTGCATACTTATCTTTGACAAGTTTGTCCATTTCATTAGACATGATGTCTTTGTTGTAAACGAAAAAGTAATATATATCTACATGTACCTTTCATTTGCATTTATTTTTCCTTTTTGTAGATACTATGACATCAAAGTTGGAATATCAGATCCACAACTCTTCCTCCCACCTAGAGAATGTACCACACCCCCACCAGGGTATTAAAAAAACGTCATCAGAATTTCACAGATGTTAGGAAATTATATTACCCCTCATGTCTTCATCAACTCAAAGAATTTAAGCGACACGTTTATATTGTAGATCCCAAGAAGTAGATATAAAACTTTTTTATAATGGCTGTTCATTTTTTGTTACATTTAAAAGAGATATACTAACAATTCGTAATTTTGCATATTTTTAGCAATGCAGTTTAAGAAAAAAAATTATTTTTGTTCGTTCAAAAATTACTTTTTCAATTAATAATAAGAACGTCATCTAAAAATAAGAAAAGAACGTAATACATTTTGTCACTAGTTTTAACCCCTCAAGGCATTCTCTGTTACCATTTACGCATGTCTTAGGTCTTTGTACTCATGAACAGAAAATCTCAGCGTACTCATCTGACATATCTGATAATGTACACTCTTCATTTGATTGTTTCCAAGCGTTTTTGGAATAAAAGATATCATAATGGCGGAGATCTGGCGAATATGGGTGATGGTTCAACTCTGTATACTTTCTTTTCTTCAAAATCTTATTTATTTCTCTAAGCAGCCGCATTGCCAGGTATAGGATAATTATTCTGGGGACGGTATTTGGATTTTCTTTGCAGGAAATCTGCCTTAATTTCCTTAATGCACTTTGAACATAAAAGTAACCCTTGATAGTCCTTCATTTGGATGTACATATTTTCCTGGACCTTCTAAAATACAGGAAAACCAATAAAGCATTTTTGGAGCCCCTGCTTCTCTTTATAGTCATAATAAAAAGACACCTTTTTTCACTGTTTCCCCATTTTAAATACTGATCTCATTTTTCTGGTACAAAAAGTGTACAAGTCCTATGTTTTGTCACCCATCATGCAAGTTTATCAAGTATTCTATTTTGTCAAGAATATTGTTTTTGACCGTTGGCACATTTAAACCGTGTTTTCTCTCAGACATTTGTAAGAAACAACGGCATCAATGGGATAAAAATATTATTATCTTTTTCCTTATTCAGAATTCTATAACATGCTGTGGTTATGAAATGCAGGTAAACTTCGTTATCTCGACATCGACGGGACAGTAGGAAAATGTCGAGATATCCGAGGTGTCGAGATATCAGAGTTGAGACTCGACGTCCTTAATTTTACTGCTTAGTAAAACCATAGATTTAAACTGAACAGACGTGTTACTACCTACACGTCTTCAATTATACTGTAGCTCGTTTGTTTCAGCTATCCCTTTATATTTATTAGAAAATCTAAGAAGTTAATATATATTCCATTTGTTGTTTATGAAATGCTTTCTTTTTTATGGAAACCTTCTCATTTTTACTAAAAACCGTTTTCCATTCAGCATTCGATCCGCGTGCCACTAGCTCTGTCAGAACAGGATACGAAATGCGCTCTATAAACTCCAAACCGGAACGGTACAAAGTCGACTTCCGAGATACCGATAAAAAATTAATGCGTATATTTTTTAAAATCATTTCATTTCACTTCCTTTTTCATTTCATAATCATTCATAATTAATTTTCATTTTATTTTCAAGCCCAAATTTAGTTGGAATTGCACATTTAACAAATTTTATGGTGTTACCATATTACGGCTGTTGCAAGTCGTGCTTGTCGTTGTTTTGATTGCTTCCTGTTGAATGCATTTTACAATTTTTAAGTTTAATTGAATTCAATGTGTGTATTGGTCATTGTTATTCAGTGACTTCAGTGGCTTTTTTTTAAATAAAATATTTAGGTTTTGTTAGAATTCGACATTAATAAACGGTTGTACATTTACGCAGAATCGAGATTATTTATCAATGATATTACCCAAGCTGAATATTAAACAATTAACGTATTAGAGACGCCGAAGGGGCTTGGGATTCCTCTACAAACACAGTTCTACAGAGCAGTATGTAGTCAAAACATGGGTGTGAAAGGTGTGAATATCTGACGACGGCGAGATACCCGGAGTCGTCCGTGCGTGACGAGCGACCAGCTGACAAACAATTAGGTTAAGAAGAGCAGAAAATTGCCCCCATGTCGAAATAAACCAGGTAAATTTTGCTATTGGGACTGTGAAATACGTCGAGATAAGCGGGTAGTCGACATTACCGAGGTCGACATATCAGAGTTTTTGCAAATCATTTATATAGTGAATAATGCCGGGACCGCGGACGGACCTCGACATATCCAAGGTTGTCGACATATCCGATGTCGAGATACCGAAGTTTACCTGTGTTTAGGTTTTTTTTTAAACAATGGATGCATTCACAATTCTTCTATTGGTACAAATATCGATTTAGTGCCAATGGCTTGTCTTTGGCACCGATGTTAAACAGTGGTACAGTTGGTTACCTTTAAACTGTGAACAGCATATTGGATAAACCAATGACAAAACAACCAAAGGATGTGCCAATGGTTGTCAAAGGTTAATAATGGTACCACTTGGTTATTAATGGTCACTTATGGTAATCAATGGTTACCAACGGCAAATGTTGAGTTGTTCGCCATTTTCCAGAAATAACAAATTCAATAAGAAGTTTGTTGCACTGCTTAAACAAAATGAAATAACTTTTATGGACATAACTTATATGAAAACGTGCAATAATTATCTTCAGATGATATTCTTTTGCCAAAGCAAGTGTTCATTTGTTTCAAATTTGCAATACTATCCGTATGTAGAGAAATAACAGTATTTTCCCTAAATCGTAGTTAAATTCATCTGAAGTGTTATTACTGATGAGTTAACTTCACTCATTCTACCATGAATGGTCCTGGTAGCCATCTTTGGGGTGACTCTTATAAATGAAAAATCTCCCCGTTGGAAAATCTGTCATAGATGTGGTTGACCTGCAGAATAAAGGTAACCAATAAAAGTTACCAATGGTAAACATTGGTAACAGTGTTTTGTCATTGGTAAATTACACCCCCAATATCAACCAATGGGAGAATTGTGAACGCACCCATGTTTCTTCAGCATTTTCAGATATCGTGGCATCAACGTCGATATTTTGTTGTGTTTCCACAAAATTCAATCGACTAGTATGACTGTAATATTTTAACTCCTCTTTTTTCTTTAAAAATATTGTACCCATCTTAAAACTATACTGCACCAAAGATTTTATGAGCTCTACTCCGATTTATGTATAAGGCAGAGTTTTCATATTTGCTCTCTCGTTTTCACCTTCTTTGCAGAGATCATTTATATCAAGTTCTCAGCTCAGTGTAATGAGCTTGCTTACATTAGTGAATTCTATTTCGAGGACAATCAGAAAAATATTTTGTTTTTTCTGTAATTATGAGCGTTTTCATAGAACTTTCCAACTACATGTATAAACAAATAAAATTTGATACTTCTACATTCATTATGATACACTGTATATTGCACTACTTACTGAACGACCCTCGTATTTAGAAACAGATTTCACGAATACTACAGTATTAATCGCAAGACATTTCAAATATCTGTGTGTGACAACTTTTCTGGTTCTCGCTTGCTTCTTGTCAACTTTGTTATGAAAAAAGACGTTCTCCTGATGCTCAAACAAATGATCTTAATACGTTTTCTTTACAAACAATAGTTTGTCTTATTTTGATTGCTGATTACAAACCGAGATAATTTATTCCGTATTTCGCATCATTCATGAATTAAGTGTTTCTTCAATTATCTTGAAGTTGACAACGATGTGAAGTTATTTGAGTATATTAAATTATCCAGAATATGACAGGGGCACCTTGTCAATTATTTTAGGGCATTGAGTGTATTTATTTAAATACAGAATTTTGAAAATGTCAAGTACCTTGTAATGTTATGAGACATTTTCTGCTCATGCTTTAAGTTAGAAAACCTGTAAGAAACTAAATAAGTCTGTTATTTACATTATAAATATACACATACATGTATATGAAGAATTTTTTTTTACTTTATGGCGAATTTATTTTTCAATATTCAGAAATCCCATTATAAGTTCTGCTAAAAAAATTAATTAATTTAGAGTTTTGGGGTAAAAAGGTTCATCAAAACAGCTTTAACTTAATCTTCTGAATGTTTGCATTTGGCATGTGTAAATTGCAACGTATTTCTACAAACATATTGACAATGAAAATTGAATTTGATGCTGATGGATATGAAAAAAAAAAAAAAAAAGAATTGCCGTTGGCTGCACAGAGATCATTTCATCAAGGCCATCTCTTTAACTGACAATTGCGAACTTGATATGCGAAATCATTGAAAAACGTTTTAGACTTCCATTAGCTAAACAATAAGATATTTCGTAACTGGTGAAATTTAAAGCATTTTCCGAGGACGAAAGAGTATGAGATCACGTAGAGCAAATTCAGATTAAAAAAAGGTTTTTATTCTATGTCCATTTTCTAATTATGTTAAACAAATATGTTGTTTCAAATTAAATGATCTATTTATATTTTTATTATTGATATTGTCGGTATATTTAAATATAATTATTTATTTATTTACTTTTTATTATGAGTCTGGATCTAAAAAAAAAACCTTACCTTACCTTTCTAAGAAATTAAACTGACGCGTTTTTATCAAAAGAAACCATGTGATACCATTTGATTGAGGGATGTACTTGGTACCAGCTGGAAAAGTACATGTGGTATTCTTTCATACTTTAAAGGAATTTCTGTACATGATCTTGTTTTCATGCTTAAATATTCGTTTTGTTTCCATGGATGCTCTACATCTAATCTGTTGATGATATTTTTTTCACCTTGAAATTTATCATTTCTCAGATCAATCACAACTTTGGTTCAGGTAGAAAGTTTCACTGACAAGTATAGTATTTTACTTTATTTAATATCAGTTACAAACCATAGCACAAAATGAAATATTAATTGATAACTCGTGTTAACCTACCTGTACACTGTACAATCTTGCGCTAACCAATATTATTATATTCTTACGAGGGGTGATCAAAAAGTTCGCGAACTATCTCGATATCTACAAAACCACAATTCAGATTAGGATAAAATTTGGTACACATATAGCCATACACAAGTTCTATTAATAGCATATGTTGAATAAAGTTTTACTCCTTGTTTGTGACGTCACAATATGAAAATGACGTCACTATGTAGGTCACTTGTGACGAAAAATGGTTTTTTCAGTCGTACTCGTTCAACAAACGACTGTACAATTTATTGTATATCTTAGAAAGCCCTTTGCTGTAGCGTATAATAATTTGCATATTGTTTATTAAGACAAATGACTTACTAAAAATTCAGTCAATGATTGAATTGATCGTTTAAGTGAAGGAAGGCAGGCGGTTAAAAATGATACCTGTCATGTTGCCCTGTGAAAGCAAGTTTGAAAAGATATGTGTTTTTAATTAAGCAGTTTGCTATCAAAGACCTCCATTTTACACTTTGAAAAATAGTTGAATATTTGAACAATAACATAATTATTACATGTAAATACCTAAGATATCGTTTACTTTAGATTTTAAACATATCAGATATGATAAAAAGGAGGCACCCATTCTCTATCCACCTCGAATAAACGTCTCTCGAGAGACAGAAGATTTGTGTTTTAATGGTCGCCATGCTTATTTTTGGAAAGGATTTTCTTATCCATCCATTCTGTTGTCGAGATTTGACCATTTTTGACAAATGAACTGTTCTTGTTATAAAAATTAACTTACATAGAAAGAAATATAAAACTCAGAAAAATCTTTCAGCTTTTGTGACAGAACGCTACGGGAGAGGTCACGTGACCGCCAATATCACGTGATTCGCGCATGTGCAGAACGGTGGCTGATGTTCATTAAAATTGGAGAAGACTAACTTGAAACCTAATCAACACTGAAACCAAATATTGTTTCTTTTATGAAAGTTATTCAATTAGTTCGCGAACTTTTTGATCACCCCTCGTATAAAGAATATAAAAGGGAAACTTTGACGTTTAAAAAATGAAGGGGAAAAAACTTTAGAAATGACAACTTGCTGCTACAATAAAAATAATCTAACTTACTAGCATTATATATATATAAAAAATAATGTAGATGGATTTCAATTGAATTTAACGTATATATTATAGACATTGAGGTAAAATATTACAAAACATTCGACGAAAAATATTACCTTTCAACCAATGAAAAACTTCAAGTTAAAACAAAGTTCAGTTCAAACTGTTGTCACATTTGCCTCGTCTATCTTGATATATTTGCCGTTAAGGTCTACATTCGAATCGATACAACTTTTCTGTGTATAACAAATCGTCTTCAAATCAAGCCTTTTCTGAGTTTCTTTAACACTGATTCTGTTTTCGTTCTTCTGTCTATCCTCTGTAGAATTTGTTGATGCTTCCCTAAGAATTTCCTCACTCTTCGTGCGATTATAACACTTTACCAATGCGGTAAATGCTGCTCGGAAATCTTTCCTCATCCAACAATAAACGACTGGATTGACTCCAGAATTACACATTGCTATAAAAACAGTCATACTTTTTATAGATTCAATAAGATCCTTTTCAAGATTGAGATACTTAAGCGGTCCGGCAACCATAAACGGTATCCAAAAAAGGAAAAATAGGAACAAAATCAGGGCCATTGTTTTGGCTGATTTTGCATCCTTCTCAAACTTCCGATCTAAGCTGGACTTCATACTTTTTTTGTATTTATCTATTCTTTTTCTATGTTTCTGAGCTACAATGAAAATACGGATGTACATGTACAAAGTCGCTGCCAGACACAAAAATATGGCTCCAAATGTACTGCTCATAGAATATGCCTTTGGCAAGACCTTGAAAAAATCGCATTCCTTTGTTTCCTCGCTGTAATTGTTGACGAAGAAGGGAAGAACAAATAAAGACAAATTGTAAATCCATAGAGCAAAAATGACAACGAAGGCCTTCTTCCTGGTCATTATGGATGGATACTTCAAAGGATGAATTATTGCAATATACCTGTCCGCTGCAATGGCCACAAGACTTGTGAGAGAGGCGCTCATTGAACAGACGACAGAAGAATATTTGCAAATGCAGAGGTACTTGATTGAAGCCAATCTGTCCCCATCAAAGTAAAAGGCTACATAAACTGGTAAGGCCAAAACTGCTAGGAGGCAGTCTGCAGCAGACAAGGAGCCGATGAAAAGGTTCGTGACATTTCGAAATCGAAATTTAAATTTAACCAGGGATAGCAAGACGAGTAGATTCCCTGTCAAAATGAATGGAATAATGGCTATGGATAAAATTCCTAGGGAGAATATTGTCTTCTCTCGCAAGTCCGAGTAGTCACCAGATGACATGGTTTCGTTTCGAGAATCCGACATGAAAATAACAAAATAAGGATGATTTTGATAAAACACTCAGGTCCAGTGCGTAATCTGCGATGTAATCTGAGGCACAAATTAAATGAAACAAAAATCCAGGACGAAATCTTTCATATAAAAGGAAACCTTTGCAGAAAAAAGCCTTTGAAAATTATCCAATTATAACACTAAAATTTAGAAAGATTCTAGTGCCTCACTTTCAGCAATCATCGATTTAGTGTGTATCAACGAATTCAACACCTGTTTTCTTATATTTCCAAAGTAATTATTTTCTTTCTAGAGCTAAATGCCTAATCTTTCACTGGCATCCGTTCTCTGCCATCTATCTTTTAGTGCGTATGCATCTGCACATTTACAGATTTAAAGTTCCCTGAGAAATTGATCAATTTGCACGAAGCAAATCAACAGAAACGCTATGTCGTCGTTAACATACTAAGGAGGAGCTTGACATTTCCCAAATATGAATGTAACTCTGTCGAGTCTAATGGTACTTATAGGAAGCCCCTACAGTTGTCATCTAAAGCAGATTGGGATGGGGAAATAAATGATTCATAACATAAGGTTATTTGGTGATATGGATACAGAAGAAATAATCAAAGTTCAAAATATTTTAATACATTAACAACATAATCAATCAGTTGTACGAGGGCCATTCAAAAATTACGCGGACTGTGCTATTATTTACTCTTACAGACGTCATATAGTTATGAAATTTCACAGAAATATGTATCTTAAAGATTCCAATAAATTTTGGCCAAAATTGCTGCATTTTAAAAAAATTCTACTAAAATTATCGGTAGATAAGGTAACTCAAACTAACAGGTACTCTTGGGAAAATGTTGAGAAAATGAAAGCTCAATCACATATTTTTTATAATGCCTGTGACGTCGAAGATTTTGCTGCTCCGTGACTTAATGATATGTCCTGAAAAATCACTCAAAATTGATACCAATTTACAACATTTTGATATGAAATTTTGGAGACCATATAAGTAAAGATTCTTTTATAGTATGTGTGACATTTTGCCCGATTATGTCGCAAAGTAAAAATTTGATCCTTACGTCGCGGGTTCGATCCCACTATGGGACGTGGAGACCGGTCATTCTTATGAGACCGTATAAACCGAGGTCTCATATCGCAGTAGGTGCTGCGACGAAAAAGACCCCCCCTGCTCATTGGCCCTCAATGCCGAGTATAGGACAAATTTTGCAGCTATCCATCGGCAAGTGGTGGCGTCTCCACATGAATGAAAAATTCTCGAATGGGACATTAAACAATATATAATCAATTAATCATATGAAGCAGAACTTGTCCAAAATCTTATATGTGAGAAGAAGGAAACACTTGCTGTGGCCTTCAACTCGACATTTATATACATATATATATTGACGACGTTTCATAAATTAACAATGGTTATTTCCATTCTTATGTCGATACTTTATATTCAGGTGAGCTTGAGATGAAAGATACCTCCAAGCGTCACACACTTGTTTCATATTTGGATATTTTACTTGAAAAAGACGTTAATGGTAGTCTAACAACCAAGCTCTATGATAAACATGATGAATTTTACTTTTCAATAGTCAATTTCCCTAACTTATGCAGCAAGAAACCTTTATAACCTGCACACAGACTTTATATCTCTTAGATGATTCGATACGCAAGAGCATGCTCTCAAATGTATAATTTCTAAAACGGGGTAGATTATTAACAAACAAGTTGATGAAACAAGAATATTGACAGTCTCGTTAAAAGTCATTATTTACACACTGAATCGACATAGAATTTTTCCTTTATTTTCCATTCATGACAAGGAGCATAAGGCGGTTGTGACCTGTCGGCAGGGGATGCTCACTCCTCCATGGCACCTGATCCCGCCTCTGATGTTTTGGAGGTCAGTGTTTGCTCTGCTCCTTTTTTGTGTTGTTTTATGGACTTTTGAGTTTGAATACTGTTATTTCCATATATTTTATCTCGGTAAATTTTAATCAGAGGTATAGGTGAGTTTCAGAAGAGATGTTTACTCTCAATATGATTGGAAGACAGTATGATATGCTATTAAACATCTTATATTTCTTCGATAAAAACGTAATATAGGATGTGCTCAACTGTTCTTGTAAAGGGTAATGGATGAGAGGGTACTCAAAAGTGTTATGGACCTTCAAAATGGAAATACATGTATTTTCAACGAATGAATGTTAGAAAGTTACTAGTCATTTAAGTGAATCTTTTAAATGGTTAAAAACACATACGAGTAAATCACTGCAGACACTAATTTAAAAACGTACCATTTCCTTTCATGGCTTATGATATATATCAGCCGAACAAAATTGGGCGAGCAACGACAATATTCTGGCTTTTTATTTCGTACCTTAATTTAAGAATCCTCTCTACACTGCACACTAAAGAGTTCTGATTCTATGGTATTTTTTAGCAGTTAGAGTGATCCGCCCTTAGATCTAAATTCCTAAAATTAGAAATTCACAGTTTATTACACAATCTGTAATCAATTCAGGTATTCTTAACATTTTAAAAGGCCAAGATAAATTAATTGAACATGTTATTTACACATGTATTTTCTCTACTGAAGTAAACAACAGTGATTTATATGGCACGCCATATTCATAAAAATGAGATAAACCTAGTTTCACATTTGATAAACTAGGTTTATCGACTGTAAACTATAGTTTACAAACCGTAAACTATAGTTAACGATTCGTTAAGTATAGTTAACGATTCGTTAAGTATAGTTTTCATCTGTAAAACTATATTTAACGGTTGTTAACTATAGTTTACGAATGATAATCTAAGTTTATCTGTCTGTAATAAGCGTTAACAATAGTTTTTGTTGATAAACATAGATTCACGTTTGTAAACTATAGTTTACAATCGTAAACTATAGTTAAGAGTTGTTAATCATAGTTTCACAAATCGTGAAACTATATTTATCAGATCGTTAACTATAGTTAACGGTTTGTAAACTATAGTTTACAAATCGTGAAACTGTATTTATCAGATAATCTATGTTTTGCAATCGCAAATGATTGTTTTCAGTGTTAAGTATAGTTTACGGTTGTGAAACATAGATTATCGCGTAAACTATGGTTTACGGATGTAAAAGATAGATTAACGTTGTTAACTATAGTTTACAGTCCGTAAACTATAGTTTACAACCGATAAACCTAGTTTATCGACTGTGAAACTATGTTTAGCTCTTTTTTGTGAATTTGGCGTGCCATAGATTTATATTCACTGATACTGTGTTGTGTTTGATTATTTTTCCTGGGGGTAAATTCCACGCATCATATGTTGAAAATCATATAAATAAGCTCAATACTAACACCTTTATAGAATATATTTTCCTCAATATCCAAAAAACATTTTGTGCTGGTGTAGAGAGGGTCCTTAAGGATACATCAAACAATAAAAGCAAGATATGTAGTCCATATCCAAAGTGAAAAGTTTCTGCTCGGTGGTTGCAATTATTCTAACTTTGAAGATCAAGCTCATAAAACAACAAGGCCTGAGCAAGAGAAAATTTATGTATTTGCGATCTTTAACAAGAGAAAAAAAGAGTCCTCGTTAAAATTCAATAGAATCCAAATCTTTGAAATGTGAGTGATATCGTGTGACAGAAATCGAATCCTCTCATTATATGATGCATGCTGAAGGAATATTAATTTCATTTTTATGATTGCAAGACGAATCAGTGTAAGACATCTCTATCCATAAATATTGACATTACCTGCATCATTAGTGTACACTGAACATGTGTCAAGGCGCTTTAAATATTAGTGCTATATCGGTGATTACCGGGTATATGATGAGGGATGCAACTACTAGTATGCCCACGCGGCTTGACATCATTGTATTCATTGGTGATTAATTTCTACAGTTTAAATCATGTGTTTTAATTCACAAACTAAAAAAACTTACATCTGTATTAAAATGAAAATGTTAAAGAAATTTCTAAAATGTTAAGATCCCATTCCATTTCTCTCGGCAATGCATACCACTCAAGCATGTAAAAAACATCGGTTATGTATGCAAATATAATTGACATATTAAATACCTTAAGTAATTATTCGAATAATTCGTTCATTCGTGTACGCAGATTTGTTTGTTTGTCTCTCTGTTTTTGATGTCCCTCTCGAGAATTTTTCACTCACATGGAGACGCCACCACCACTTACTAATGGAGAGCTGCAATTTTTGTCCTATGCTCAGCACTTTGGGCCATTGAGCAGGGAGGAATATTTTTCGCGCCAGCACCCTCTGCGACATGGGACTTCGAATTATACGGTCTCATCAGAAGGACCGGTCTCCACGTCCCACAGAGGGAGTATGTAGATTAAATTACAGTGTACTTATATATTTGTTCTAATATTTGATATATTTAGATTTAGTATTAAAACTTATTTTCTTAAGATTTTATTTGGAGAGCCAAGAAACGAAATCTTAATGAAACAAACGTCCCTTTATCTTTCAAAATTAGTATTGTTGATCAAACAACAAAGGATGACATTTGCATAAATTTGCATAAGTTATTCATCAGAAATATGTAAATGGGGGAAATTTCAAACTAATTAAAGAAAAGGGAAGAAATTTTATACAAAAGTTATGCAAATGAAGGATTTTTTTGTGGAAATTTATGCAAATAATGGATTTTTTTGCAAATTTATGCAAACGAAGGAAATTTCTATGCAATTTTAACACAAAATATTTAAATCAAGTATATTTTAGACAAGTATATGTAAATTTATACAAATTCATGTAAATTAAGGAAATATAAGGCAAAAGAAGAAAATTTTAGGCTTATTTTGGAAAATACATATTAATTAATGTTAATTTATGCAAATATTTGCTAATCAGGGAATTTTTATACAAAAAAGGAAATGTTAGGCTAATTTTTCAAATGTATGTTAGTTTATGCAAATTAAGGAGATTTTATGAAATATAAAATATTGCGCTGTTCATGCAAATGTATTTTAATCAATTTATTTTAATTTTTTCCTTCATTGATGCTATTTTGGTTTTTTCTGAAAGTAATTTATGATAATTGCTGTTATTAATGTTTTATGCTATGTTAATTTATTGATATATTCTAAAAATTTAAATCGGGGTAAATACTTGGTAACAAGCAAACTTATGAAAATATGAAAATATGTTGTTTATTATTTAAATTAATGTAAAGGTATGGTAATTCACGCAGATTTATGGTATTTTAGTCTGAGGTATGTTAGGTTTTTTTTAATTGGTGGTTATCTTTGACAAATTTTATTTCAGTTTTAATAATTATGCATTTGAGCAAAATTGTGGTTAATTAAGCTATTCATGCAAATTTTAAATAAACCATGCAAATGTATTTTAATGAATATAAAAAATGAAAATGTTAAGATAAAGAAAGTAAGCGATCTCAAGAAATAAAGTACAGGTACTGTGAGAAGTACGCTCACTAAATGATAAGCCTCCCATATGGTTATAATGGCAAAGTCCATGTTTTGTTCTGGGAAACACGAACTAAGTGTCAGATCAAAAAGGACTAGTGCTAATTGTAACGGGGACCGTTACAGATGTTCCCCAAACGCTCCCCAACTCCCTTTTGGTGCCATATTCCCTGTAAGCTTCATTAAATAAGACAAACTCGATGCATTTGAGACTTTAATAACGTTTACCCAGAAGTGTACAAAGTTCATTCACATTTTGCGTGCGTATGTGAATGCATGTGCGTAATGACCATATCATCTATATATTTTTATATACTAAATATTAAAGCATTTAATCCAAAAGTAATAAAAAGATACCCTCATTCAAGTGTTCTTTTTTTATTTTGCTCATTTCACGTGCACGCACGTGCATACATGAGCATGGTGATCATATCTTCTTGTAGATGTCCGTTACATCTATCTATGTTCTAAATCCCACCCTGTTTGGTTGAAAACCAAGGGAGTTATAGCTGTTTAAAGTTTCAGCCAATCAGAATGCAGCGCACGTACATGCACGTGTATGCATGTGCATGGTGACCATACCTTCTTGTAGTAGTCCAGTATATCTATCTATGTTCCAAATCCCATCCTGTTTGGTTGAAAATCAAGGGAGTTATAGCTATTTAAAGTTTAAGCCAATCAGATTGCAGCGCACGTGCATGCACGTGTTTTCATGATAATTGCTATATATCTTTTTGTAGGATATCCTAATGCATGGCTATTTTCAAAATTTCAAAGGATTTCGTCAAAAAATAAGAAAGATATTGAGACTTTAGTTTCAGCCAATCAGAGCAAAGCGCACGTGCATGCGCGTGAGATCTTGCTATTTTGACCATGTCATATTGTCTATGCTTCTAATATATCCTTATATTATAAGTTTCAAAGCATTTCATCAAAAATTTAAAAAGTTACGCCTATATCAATTAAATCGGTCATTTCACATGTTGCACGTGCACGCTCTTGCAAGCACGTGCGCGGAAAATGACCTTCGTTCCACAAATCTACATAACATGTCTACTGACCCTAAAAACATTTCACCTTAGTCGGATGTATAGTTTACGAGATCATTCCCGGACAAAAAAGTACCCAGGAAGAAGAAGAAGAAGAAAAATAATAATAACTAGATGCGTTCTTGTTGCTAAAGCAACAAGCGGTCTTCCGACCGACTTTTCGTTAGAGATCTATGCTGCATGATCCCATGAGATAGATTTCAGAATGTATTTTTTTCCCTTTACGTTTATTTACATCAGTCTCTCGGCATATATCATGATTATTACAGATAAACCTTAAAATGTTTTTAAATATAGCTTTTAAAAATCGGCAAAATATTTCATACATGTTATAAAAGTGAGAAAAGTCGTTTACAATTGAAAAATGATAGAAACAAAGAAAAAATTTGGGAACGCCCACGGCGGGATTCGAACCCCCGACAGTGGGACAAAGTTTGGTTCGGTCATATCTTTTCAATAAATGCTCGCATCAAGATTCTGAACACATATTTAGAATTCTCATTAAGCACACTATAAACCCTGTAAATCCTAGAGAAAAATATTGAAAAACAAAAAAGTTGAAAAATGGGACTTTCTGAATTCACTTCCGTTTGCGACCGGAAGTGCCGACGACGAAAAATAAAGGTCGTATCCCAAAATGGAGTTCGATGTTCTATCACCTCAGCGAATTTCACTTTCATATCTTTAGCCATTCTCGAGAAAACTGCTGGACAAAATGCCTTTTAAAAAATACAAAAATCCCCCAAAATCGCAAACGAAAGTGAATTTTGAAAAAATGAAAAACACGTCTGGAGATATTCTCATGATGCATAATTCCTGTGAAAATCTTTGAAATTCGTCCACGCACAGCTGAGATATCGCCCTAACTATGAAAAAAAGAAAAATAATAATAATAAAAAACAGACGAATAACAGTAAGGTCTTCCGATGGAAGTCGGAAGACCTTAACTAGAAACGAAACTCGTTGCGAGCAACGAGAGGTCTTCCGTCCGATTCAGAAAAAAAACCGTAAAATCAAACTGAAAAAGTGATTTTAAAAATCGGACACACGGGGGACCGAACCCGGGTCGCCAACGTGAAAATCCATTGCGGTACTCATTACACCATTGGGAACCCGCTTCAAATTTAACATTCGAATATCGCGAGATTGCTTATTTTGATTCCAACATACATAACATTTCTTTTAAAATTCAGTTTGGAATTGTAAAATGACAGCCAGCTTGCTAAACTTTGCTCAAGATGATCACATCGGAATCTGTTACTTGAGTTTTAACAGTAACTTTTAGGTAGATAATCTATTAGTGATGAACAGATGATACTGTTTTCTTTCTTTTTTTCGATATGTATTCAACTTTTTATTCCATGCAACTCCATAAACAGGCATGCCAATGTTATATATTTCTACACTCTTGTCACCATTTGTCTACTAATTAAGTCGGGTCACGATACATTATTTCATGCCAAACGTCACAAGTAGTTCTTAACGCTATTCCTTTGAAATATTTGATCTATTTGATGGATTTGATAGCTTCAATGAAAATTAGAAATGTATGTTCTTATAACCGGAATTTCGAGCGTTAGAAAGTATATTTTAATTATCACATTATACAAATATAATATCGTATACAGCCAAGTAACACTAAAGTGTTTTCCACGAATTTTGTATCCTGTTTTCCCCCAAAGTGGAGATGAGTTACACGTTCATGAAAAGACTGGAATGTTTCACTGAAAAAAAAATCACTCGCCCTCCGACGGTCAATTAATGTGATACTATTTATGTTCAATAACTTGCATTTATTACAAGAATATTTGTACCCGGTATAACCTTTAATAAACAATCTTTTAAAAAAATGTTTTTCTTATTTTTGTCTTTTCTATTCATTTAATATGTCACAAGCCTGCGTGGAAAAATAAACAGAAGTCAAGTAATACTTCAGAAACATAGTGAATATTAAGTCAGGCAAGTTTCTTGAAAAGCTATTACTTATAACCATGGTTTAGGATAAGTTTTCCCTGGTGCAAAACAAAAGATTGTTGTCATCGTATTTCCACTTGTAGTCATGTTGTATTCTACTTTGAGATGCAGACAAAAGCAATTTCAATAGACGTTTGAGGAAAACTCATATTAAAACAATACTCAATGCAACGTGACTGCGATGTAGCAATCTAAAGAATCCTTTACATTTCATAAATCTTTTTGGTAGAAGTTTCGTTCATCTAAACGCTCAGCTGACCTTCTAGAACCCGACTTGCTTAATGGCGGAGTTCACGGAGACGCCCCGCCATCTTGGACACGCTTCAGATTTTTAAATGCGAATATCTAGTGTGTGGATTGATCAATTCTAAAATAAATTATATATTAGGCCTTTCCAGTAGGGTCTCCATTAACATTAATTATATCAAAGAAAAATATTGAAAAACAAAAAAGTTGAAAAAGTGCACATTTTGAATTCACTTCCTGTAGCGACCGGAAGTACTGACGACGCAAACGAAGGCAAAATTGCACATCTATAAGTCATGGTCTATCATCTCTAATAAGTCTCCAGTTAATATCTTTAGCCATTTTCGAGAACACTCGAAGACAAAATTGCATTTTAAAATCAGGAAATTGCCCATAACTTGGCACTGGTACCGAATTTTCCAACAAACGGAATTTTATATAAAATTCATTTAATGACCTATAATTCCTGAAATTTTCATTGAAGTCCACCGTATAGTTTACGAGAAATCGCCTGCACAAAATTTTGTCTAAAAAAAAAGAATAATAATAATAATAATAATAATAATAAGAAACAATAGAATCACTATAAGGTCTTCCGTGAAGACGGAAGACCTTAATAATAATAAGAAACAGAGTAAAAACAATATGTTCCCCAACTTCGTTTGGGGAACATAAAAATAGGTGGTGCACAATGGTATGCAATAAAGAATCTGTGAAAGTATCATTAAATTTTATTCAATTGTATACCATAGGAGGAGTTGAGGATAAGAGATGGGCACACTTCAATATTATAGAAAAAATTGCCGAGCTCATATTTTGTTCTGGGAAACCCAAAATATGTGTCCGATCAAAATGTAAAATAGAAGGTGCACAATGGCACTATATATGACACAGATTTTGTAAAAGTATTATTAAATTTCATTCAGTGGTAAAAGAGGAGTTGCAGATAAGAGATGGGTACCCCATAGCTTAACAGAGACGGGGGTTATTTCTCACAGTAATACTAGTTGATTCTGGTTTTATCTGAAAATTGAAGCTATCTAAAAATGCTGCATCTGAATGTTTAAATGTTACATCAGCAGAAAAAAGAAAAAGGTCGACTGGAAGCAGGTATACCTCTGTCTACTATTGCAAGAGGTTTTAATGTTACGCACAGTACCACATCTAACCTATACAAGATGCCCAAGGGCCTTGAATCTCTTCTGATAAATTGTACACTCTGTCACTTCTGTTTGAAGCCTTTAAGTATCCTACACATGTAACTAAAGCCTTGGAATTGCAAAAGTAGGTCATCATTGCTTATTTTTGGTCAAAACACTCTGAGAGCCCAGGATAATCTACTGACAAAGTGTGATGATTCTAAACCCCTTAAATATAAAGATATATTCATGAGATTTCAAAAGTAGGTCAGAGTAACCTGCATTTTGGTAAACTCTGCGACCCCCAAAAGCCTCAAATACAATGCCTCTAAAGACTCTTATCATTTGAAATATTCAAACAATGCCTAGAAATTCCAAAAGTAGGCCACCATAACCATCTTTTCATTTTATACATTCTGAGGACGCAAATTGCGTCAGCTGAAAAGAGAGAATTTCAAAAGTAGGTCACCATGACCTACGTTTTAGTTGACCTTCTCTGAAGACCCAAAATGCATCAACTGACAAATTTTGACGATTCTTTGCCAGTTAAGATTGAAGATATTTAAATATAGCTATGAATACCATAAGTAGGTCATTGTAACCTACTTTTTGATTGAAATTTTCTGAGGACTCAAGATTCATTAAATGACAAAGATTGATGATTCTAAGCAATTCAGGAAATGAAATATTTTAATACAACCTTAAAATTTTTAAAATAGATCACTGTGACCTACTTTTTCTTCGATATTTTCCAAGGACCTAAGATACATCAATTCATACACATATTTGCTTCCGTTAGATGTTGTTTTAGGCTATCATTTGTATCTGTTGGAGGCAAACCAGATACTGATCTTTAATGACCTTGAACTGTCTATGATTTTAAAATTCTTGAATAATAATGACTTTTAGGTTGTATTCCTATTGTCAACCATATTTCTATACTTTCAATATATCATTTGACTAAATAATCCTTATGTTTAATGTGTCACTTAAATTCTACTATGTTTCTTTCTTTTTTTTTTTTTGAAGAGTATACTTTAAACTAAGCTCCAATGTTGCAGTAGGTGCTGGCATGAAAAAGACACCTTACTGCCCAATGGCCCAGAGTGATGATTACAGGCAGTCTTACGTGGGCAAGTGGTGGCGTCTCCAACTGTGTGAAAAATTCTCAAAACAAACATAAAACAACAAGCAAACCTTGCCAAAGACTGCTTGGAGAGGTTCTTGTCTTCTTTAAAAATTGTTCCACATGTCTCTTGTCAACATATTTGATTATAAATTACTCATTTATAATGTCAAAAATTACCTCAAAATATCTTTTAAAAACATTTTTAAAAAAAAATGTTCCTAAATACATTTTTAAAAAATATTTAAATATGGCTTCTTAAAAAACAAAGCAAAATACTTTTTAAAAAGGAATCACTTAATTTCTGGAAGAATATAAATTTGGACAAACTGGCAACTAAATTAACTGTACAGTAACTGTCTCTTCTTATAATTCTTTTTATTTCCCTCCAAATATCCTATAAATGTTGTGCTTTCATTCAGAAATATCTTACTTTAAACAAATAGACCTCAGGAGAAAATATACCATCCAAGTAAGAGCATGTAAAAACAAGATGTGTTTGTGAAACACTATCCGCCTGGCGGTAACAAAGTTCAAAAAAACTTTTTTGCAGATAAGTCCCAGTCATTTGAAAGAACTTCATTAGTGGAGTATGCATACCAAACATAAAGTATCTCTCATGGTTTAAAAGTTATGGTGAAAAGTCTAAAAAGCTTTTTTTAGCATATAGGTCACAGTGAAGGTCACAAGGTCATGACCTTTATGTATTTTGAAAGAGCTTTATTAGTGGAGTATGCATACCAAATATGAAGTCTCTATCTCTCATGGTTCAATTGTTATGGTGAAAATTCGAAAAAAGCTATTTTTAGGATATATGTCACAGTCAAGGTCACAAGGTCATTGACCTTGGTGCAGTTTGGTGCAGTTTGAGAGAGCTTCATTGGTCAAGTATGCATACCAAATATGAAGTCTCTATCTCTCATGGTTCAAAAGTTATGGCAAAGGTTCAAGTTGACAACAGACAGACAGACAAACAGATAAACAGACAAACAGACAGGACAACAAGAGGCCCATGGGCCACATCGTGCACCTGAGAAGCTTTGACCATTCCGTTCTTTACCAGATTTCCCCCTTGTAATACATATTGTGACCCCACCCTAGCCCACTGATCATAATTTAGACAATTTGAAATTTGCACTACCATAGGATGCTTTGATTCCCCATTGTAAAACTTAGATTCCCCATTGTGACCCCGCCCAACCCCTGGGGTCATAATTTGAACAATTTAGAATCTACACTACCCAAGGATGCTTCCACATAAGTTTAAGCTTTTCTGGCCCAGTGGTTCTTGAGTAGAAGATTTTCAAAGATTTTTCCTATATATTTCTATGTAAAACTTTGATTCCCCATTGTGGCCCCGCCCAACCCCCCAGGGTCATGATTTGAACAATTTAGAATCTACACTTTCCCAGGATGCTTCCACATAAGTTTTAGCTTTTCCGACCCAGTGGTTCTTGAGAACAAGATTTTCAAAAAATTTTCCTATATATTTCTATGTAAAACTTTGATTCCCCTAAGTGGCCCCGCCCAACCCCCGGGGGTCATGATTTGAACAATTTAGAATCTACACTCCCCCAGGATGCTTCCACATAAGTTTTAGCTTTTCTGGTCCAGTGGTTCTTGAGAAGAAGACTTTCAAAAATTTTTCCGATATATTTCTATGTAAAACTTTGATTCCCCTATGTGGCCCCGCCCTACCCCCGGAGATCATGATTTTAACAATTTAGAATCTACACTATCCCAGGATGCTTCCATGTAAGTTTCAGCTTTTCTGGCCCAGTGGTTCTTGAGAAGAAAATTTTCAAAGATTTTTCCTATATATTTCTATAAAAAAAATTGATTTCCCATTGTGGCCGCGCCCTACCCCGGGGGGTCATGATCTTAAAGAATTGAAAATCTACACTACCCCAGGATCCTTCCACATAAGTTTCAGCTTTTCTGGCCCAGTGGTTCTTGAGAAGAAAATTTTCAAAGATTTTTCCTATATATTTCTATGTAAAACTTTGATTCCCCATTGTGGCCCCGCCCTACCCCTGGGGGTCATGATTTTAACAATTTAGAATCTACACTACCCCAGGTTACTTCCACATAAGTTTCAGCTTTTCTGGCCCAGTAGTTCTTGAGAAGAAGATTTTTTAATGACCCACCCTATTTTTGTCTTTTCTTGATTATCTCCCCTTGTAAGGGGAGTTGGCCCTTCATCTTAACAATTTAAATTCCCCTTCAGCCAAGGATGCTTTGTACCAAGTTTGGTCAAAATTGGCCCAGTGGTTCTTAAGAAGAAGACAGACAGACAGCTAGACAGCTAGACGGACGACGGACAAAATGTGATCAGAAAAGCTCACTTGAGCCTTCGCACCCCTACTAATGTTATTGTGATTTAAATTCAAGACACGTGGTTTAGGTTTACCTATTCAAAGGTTATAGGGTAGAACCGGTTTTATAAATAAAATTGGCAGTAAACAGGAAATTGCTATAGTCTGTTTCTTCTGAAAACATCCCTGTGAAAAATGTGTTTCCACAAATTTCTGAAAGACTATCATGATTTTCAACAGAAATGGGTGGCTTGGGGGGGGGGGGGTTAAATAACAATTAATACGTCTTATAGTTAGCTGCAAAAATTACAGCTCACTAGAACTCACTGGTAAAAAAAATGTGTAATATCATCTACACTGACAACCCTTTGTTTGCCTTATATGGCTATTGCTATTAATGCGCACAGAGGATCTAACCACGAGCAATGGACCAAATGTAGACTGAATACGTTTACGCCAAATAGATGTTTACACGTGGTTCAGGTCAATCTATGAATTACAGATCATGTCAATGGAGAGCAAAATAAAAAAAATTCTAATGAACAAAATGCAAACATTAGAAACTATGAAAAATATCACGGGCGTTTTTAATTTGTTGTTAACTAGAGAAAAATATGTTTTTAAATAAAATGTAGACGTAGTTAGTGTCAAGTTCAGAACACCAGCACTTCAAGGGTAAGGAAAACGAGCAGCTTCTCATATGCATTTAAATGGACAAAACATTTTTTTCACAAAACTATACTCGCGAAAACATGTGATGGCCAGGGAATCCACCAGACAATTGTATTCACCGATAGTACAATAAAGGAATTTATCAAGCGTAAAATTCCTGTAGTATTCGTAGTAACCCATAATGCAATTCTCATTCAGCTGATTTGTCAGCTAAAGTCACGTTGATGCCTCATTTGCTAATCTGACGCCAAAAAATATAGTCCCGGTTTCCATGCAAAATATTTGTCCAAAAATTAATTTTAATTCATGACAGCAATAAAAATTGTATCATAGAGAATACTTATAATTTAAACTTGAATGAATTCAAGAAAGATCGATTGAAGTACATTTCTACAGAATGATGTTATAGGGTGGTGAAAACTAAAACGCAACATAACTTTTCTGTTTACCATGTCTCCACGTGCTAGTCACTTCCTAGCCACATTTCCGTGAATAATTTACCCTATCTCGCTGAAGTCTCGCTAACTCTCGCCAGAGCCACTGTCAGAGCTACTCTGAACTCATTGGGTTTTATAATCTGCAGGACACCGAAAAATAAAAGGTTCCGAACACATTAGTAGGGGTGCTTCGGCTCAGGTGAGCTAAAAACAATATACGCCTCGGATCCATCCATCCTACTCCAGCATGCTAGAGGTTCACGGCGAGATACTTTTGACTTGGCGCCGCGTAACCTCTAGCATCCATTGTAAAAATATTCTCGCCGCTGAAACCCCAAGTGGAAAAAAAATATTTTATTAAGAAATAAGGCTTTGTATATTAACGAATGGTACGAAATAATAAAAATACTTAATATTTACGATAAAACTTGCGCATAAAACACTGTTAACCTCTCGTATTAGCAATAAATCCATTATTTTTTAAATCGAAGCAGAAATATTGAAACAAGTCGTCTGTTTAAAATTCGAAAATGGAATTCAGAAAATCTTACGAAACGAAACCAGTGTAAAGCAACGAAAATTTCGTTTTCTGACAAGCAATCCGCAAAATTAATGTGAAGTCAAATCGAAAGTACATCTGATGACAGATTGGAATAATGACAATTTTCATTAATTAACAACAAGGTTAGCTTTTTTAAAAAAGCTGAGTGTCAGCCACTGGAATACAGAAAGTTTCTTTCTTGTTTTGTAAAGGTTTATGATTTGATCTATCCATCATGTTGTGTTCCTTAAATGTAATAAATGCCATTGTAAGAAAAGTTAAATTATTGTAATCGTTTTCTTATTTGTAACATAATGCCCACAGGTACTTGGGTCGTGGTTTATAAATATTTATAATGTACCTTATTGATATGTAAAAAAAAGTAAAGGTATGCAGGCTCCGTAATGGCGTCTGCTCAACCACAGGAGTCTGAAGTTTTAATCATCAAAAAAAAAAAAAAAAAAAAAATCCGGAAAAAAATTTTCCTACCCTTAACTAAAAAAAAACCCCCCAGGATGGCAACGTGTTTTGGGGGGACCCACCTAAACAAATAGATCTGGGCTTGGCTAGAAAAATCTCGCGACTAATTCAGTTTCCGGAACGTTTTTGTTATTTATTCAATGTGAAAAATTCAATCTGCTTGACGACTACGGGCCGTTCCTAGCCCTTTTTCCACTTTGACAGCTCATCCTGGACTCCATGCCACTAAACCGGAAGAGAATCTCGCAGTGTATATTTGACGTTTATAAAAACTTGTTCAAATGAAATAAAATAAATAATTGTTCAACGTAATTTTATTCAGTTATTTTAAATATATTTAACAGAACTTTAAAAAGTTATTTATTCTTTTTCTTACTTGTACGACGATGTGTACCAGGGACAGATAATTCAGTTTTAACAATCGCCAATTTTAAATCAATGAAAAGCCATGTCGACAAAGAGCCAAACAGTTAGACTAAGCACCATTATAAAGCATTATTTTGTTTGAAAAATATATCTTTTTATTGATCACGTATGGTAACATAAAATTGTACATGAAGTTTTACATGCATTTTTTTGGTTCTTTTTCTTCAATTACGTCATTTATTCACCTCGGAGTTCACTTCCGGTTTAGTGGCATGGAGTCCAGGATGAGCTGTCAAACTGGAAAAAAGGCTATGAACAGCCCGTAGTCGTCAAGCAGATTTGATTCCTCAACTTGAATAAATAACACAAACACTCCAGATACTGAATTACAGACCCTAAAACGTGCTACTACACCACTGGAACGGTACGGTTCGGTACGCTTTGAGCACGGAACGGTACGCTTTGTGCACGGTACGGTTCGTTTTGAGGACGGTACGTTTCGTTTCTTGCACGGAACGGTTCGCTTTGCGGACGGTACGGTACGCTTTGAGAACGGAACGGTTCGCTTTGTGCACGGAACGGTACGCTTTGTGGACGGTACGTTTCGTTTCTTGCACGGAACGGTTCGTTTTGTGGACGGTACGCTTTGGGAAACGGTATGCAAATGAAGTGGGCGGAGCCTGTTAGCTTTGGTATCTGATTGGCTGGTATACATTAGTTCATTTTAAATGACTTTTGGAGTACTTAATGCACGTTTATAATATTTTTTCCGTTATTAAAGAATGTAATTTAGTTATTGTTTAAATAAATTTAAGTATCAATGAGTTAAATTCTATTTATTACGGCAGTCCAAATATTGTTTTACGTGTACATGTATGTAAATATGTTTACTTAGTCATGTATGCTATGTCTCGGTTTCAATTGAAAAATTAATTTACGCTGCAGTAGAGTTGGAGGATAAATGGCTGAAAAAATTGTCCCATTAATCTTTTTAGCATCATAAAAATTTCTGCACGCGTATATTTTTCGTATGCTGGGGCTTAATTGTAAAAAAGAAAATATATAATTTATACATGTATATGATAATTATTCTCTTTGAAAAAAAAAAGCCGCAATGTAATTTTAAAAAGGAATATATATATATACTTGATCTATATAATTTCATAGCACTAAACGCGTATTTATATAAATTATTTTTAATTGATTGATCTATTATAGAAAAACAACATGACTAATCGTACTTTTATTTTTACTGATAAGAAAATTAAAGAACATCGTTTCTCTATTTTAAAATTGTAGATTTATCATTTATACTTTTGCTTCAGAGAAGAAATATAAATTAATTTTTTTTCTTTTATACATGTATTTTAATGCACGTACTGTACAATCTAGTATTCTGTCTTCATTAGTGTGCCAAACGCATTATCGACAAGATTATTACACTGTATTAAATAATAATTATATTTATTTATCAATCTATTTATTCATTCATTCATTTTATCTATCTGTCTGTCTCTTTATTCTTAAATAAACGATTAAAAATTATTTGTCATGTAAGCACGTGCCGGCACGTGGCATTGTTGCAAACCTTATGAGGGATCTATACTACACAAACTTGTTGACCAGCTACAACCCTCTCTCCTCAAACACCCCCCTACACAAAACAGTGACAGGGGTAGTGGTGTGGCTTCGAAGGAGTACCTGATTTGGTGTACATGTAACACACAAGTCCAGTGACAAGTTGACCCCCTCTCCCAAAAAAGACAATAGACTGGGCTAAAGGTCTTCAGTTGGTTGGCCGATATAAAACCGTCGTTTAATTACTTCACAACCACTCCAGCTGTTTCTGCAGAAGAAGAATCTGTAAGTACATCTATTTTTTTTTTTTTTAGTACAGTGTATTTAAAATGCGAACAGAGTACCTTATTTTCATGTTGGTATATACATTGAACATTGCATATTTGTAATTCACAGTACGATTTTTAGTCTATAGTGCTTGAGGTATCAGTTTGTACAAATAATTACATTGTAAAAAAGAGAAGTACCAAATCTTTAGTGTTTCAATTTATCCCTTATACTATTAGTAGTCATTTTATAGTTAAAGCCATATTTGGCGTATGTACAATGAAAATTATTGGACTAAAATCATAAGAACTTATTGTTTGTATCATTACTTTATATAAAGATATAACTTTTCCGTAAATTACAAAATCTAAATCAATTGCGTTAAAAAGATATCAGAATTTAATTTGGATTCTCGGAATTTTCTCCGACTCGGAAGGAAATACAAAAGATTCAAATAACACATTACAGAGAAGTTAAATCGCATTATTAGATGAAACGAGGTGTTCTCCCTGTTCAGAATTGTATGAAAAGCTTTAATTTAAATGTATCAACTATATTTCTTTACTTAATTTTGTATTTTTCAAAAATATTTTTTTTTTGATCAGTTACGCCATATATGGCTTTAACAAGTCCCTTTACATAATCCATATTTTAAATTTTCTTTGATGTTGTTTAGTTTGTATTTCTATACGCTTTTGAAATAAAAAAAAATATGAGTGATATAGGTCCGTAACTGTAAAAAACAACACCCCTTACCACAACCCCCCCCCCTAATTTCGAATTGATTTACAAGTATCTAATCAAATGTCCTCTGTAGCAGCTGACTTAATAAATATAATTTAAATATATAAATTATTGTAGAAAATATACCCTCAAGAAAAATTCTATACATGAAGTATAATAGCATTTCTTCTAAAATTTGAATAATTAGTTTTCGAAAACAGTATGAAAAATGTTGCGAAAAAATGAGACTTTTAGTTACATGTATATGCTTTGTTGAATTATAATCAACAATGTCTGAGATATAATTTTAATTGAACAGTTTGCTTATAAACTGTTTTGTTTGTAATTTCACTTCTGGCAGCTTTTTTTCATCCCGCAAAACATCATTTTTTTCGTTCTTTGAAAATCATAATTTATTTCTTAATTATGAGAACACTTAGGATTTTTAGATCTTGAAACTCCATTCAAAAGTCAATAATTGGTTATCTAATTTTATAATTATTTTCATTATATTAATTACAAATCCGATCTGGGTCGAAAATTAAGCTAAAATTTATATTTATACGCATTTGTTTTCAAACTTTCATTTCCTTTGATTTGCACTTGGGGGTGTTAATTGTGGTTAGGCTTGAACTTCAGTACCATTTTTTTCTCTCCAAAAACCAATGTCTATACTTAGTTTATATTTGGGGGGAAAAGTGGAGGGGCTACCCCCCCCCAGTTCCTAGACCCCCCCCCCCATGGTTCCGACGGTATGAATTAGGTCTCTGATAAATTAAAATGTCATAATACAATTCATATGTACGTACTTATTAGGAAGAAACAAAATATATTATATTTTCTGTACAAAAATATTTAAAATATTGCTGCAAATCTGTAGTGTTATGGTTTTATATATTTGTCCTTTACCATACTGTAACGCTATACAGATCCCGTAATGCCAAAAAGATGCAATTTACGGCGCAATATTTTTTGCGCTCTTTGGGGGAGAATTTTCCCCTTTTTCTTGCATCGGTAAATCAACTACATGTACCCATCACTCCCTAACTGTAGACACATTCTACAGCCAATTTGTATATTTCATACACCTCCCAACCATACATATATAGTTGTATCTACAGGCAATATGCACTGAGACTAACAATTTATACAATCATGCGAGTTAATCACTCATAGACGACTATTAAGGGTTGGGAAGTGGATAAAACATACATATTAGTTAAAATATGTGCCTAGAATAAGGCAATGAAGGTTGTTAATTAGTCAATGCTGGAAAGTGAAGAAATTTTCCCCCAAAGTGCGCAAAAAAAAAATTTCCACCGTAAATTGCACCTTTTTTGCATTACGGGATCTGTAGCGTGTTGGTCAGAGACAAATATATATAAAACCATAACGCTACAGATCTGCTTGCAGCTACTCATAATATAGATGTCCTTGAATTTCAAATCTGTAATAGAATAATAAAATTAACAACTTTTATTCTCCTCTTCTGCAGCTTATCACAGGAAAATTGAACACGTGTAAATGCATATATGCAGTAAGGTTCTGGCTAAACTGACCTACTTTAGAATTTAATTTTAAGAAGCGTATTTAGCGGTATATTGCAACAATTTTAAAAACTATAAATTTTAGTTTGAATTGAACCAGTAAGGTAATGTTCCTACATTTAGACTGGATCCTTTCCCTCTTTCAGTTTATCTATTTTTTTCTTATTTACATGTATATTAACTTTCTCCAAAATCTTTGCACCACTTTCTTGTTTTTGTCCCCCCCCCGTCTCCCTCGTTACAAATCGCCTGTGTTCCCTATGGACCGTTCATAGATCTAACTAAACACGTACTCTGTCCCTAAACTTTATAATTAAATTTCATGTTGTAAATTCCATGACGTGCGCAAATATATAGGGGAGTGGATATTTCATCGGGATCGACATCCCAAAATGGCACATGGTAAGATTGACACTTACACACATGAGACTAGTAATAGTAGTTAGTCATTACAGCTGCAGAACATAGGCGTATTGATAAATATTTTGTGATTAACAGTAATGTGTTATCAAGTGGAGATGAAGGGATGGCGCTTTATCGTAAGTTCTGCAGAATCGACGATATATTTTTTTAAAATCTTATCATTTACATTAGGCTTGGTCCGAAAAATTCCTGGCATGTAAAATAAAAAAAAATTAAAAAGCCTGGAAAATGTAAGATTTTTTGGAATACATTTACATATGTAATATATTGATATTGTTTTAGTATTGCATAATTATGTATAATAACTGAGAATAATAATTATTTTAAAAACGCTGGGAGCCAGTCCCTGGGCACAGTCAGACTTAAAAAAAATAGGCTTACAGTTTAGAACTTGAGATACTTTGAACAATGAGCTCACTAAATGATACCCACTCCTCCCATATGAATATAATGGCAGTGTCCATGTTTTGCTATAGGAAACCCAAATTATGTGTCAGATCAAAAAGTGAAAATGGCAATATGTACATGTAATAGAAAAAGAATATGTGAAAGACTGATCAGATTTCATTCAGTGGTATGAGAGGGTACATGTAGCTGAAAAGAGATGGATACCCCAAAGCTAAACAGACAGACAGACCTACAGCTGGACTGGGGGTGTTTTAATAAATTGAAAGCACTTGTACTTGTTTGCATATGTACTTGTACATGTACTATATAATAGACTCAAATAAGATGTAACAGGAATCTACATAACATTTCACACGAAAATATATCAAAATTTCATTTCATCTTAAAGTTACAGAAACTTCAAATTTTTGGACAGTTTGATTGACATTTCCTTGCACTTTCACAATTCAAAAAAAAAAAAAAAAATAATTCTAAATTTTTTTGAAAAGTGGCATATATAAATGCTTTAATTCATCGTACTCAGTAGATATGTTCGAAAGCAAAACATACACACAGAATATTTTCAGTTTAAGGGGCTGTTGTGATGAGCAGATTTTAAGCCATTAGATGTGTAATAGACCACTTCTGGTTTAAATGTTGAGGTGTTTGACATATCGACAGTTTTCAGAACATCTATCTTCATAAACTAAAATGGTGCATCATCAAGACAGCCTAGGATGCTGTCATAAAACTTACATCACAGTAAAGTAATATTTCTAATCAATCGAAAGAATTGATAATGTTATAATATTAAAAAAAAAAAAAATTAAAAAAAAAAAACATGTTCAGTTTTTATATTTTGGTTGGAAAAAAGATCCAGTCAAAAAGATATTATCTTCATATGTTTTGGAGAAAACTTATATAGGCCATGCCTGATGTCCAATCCAATTATGTAAGCTTACTTTACATAATAAAATATTGTTTAAATTAAATCTTCATATGTATACACAATACAAGGGTTTTTCCAACTTCTAAAATTAGCACCGATTTTCAAAATGTGCAAAACTGTGGCTGTGCTATATGTGTGTGTTATCAATGATTTCTAGTAAAATAACTGAGCAAACAGACTTAAAATATCTAGATATTCATGCAACATACATTAATCTGACATTCAGTCATCAAACATAAACATGGTAAAATATCTGAGATGTTAAAAATAGATTGATCAGTAAAAAATGTAATTACATATGATAAGAATAAAATTAAAATAGAAAATGATATCAGTTATAATAACAAATAATTTATTCTGGGTAAGGTCGGGGTGAATTTCAATTATATGTGTGTGTTTTTTAAATTTATTTTTTGCACAACTTTAGAAATGCATGGGCATTTAAAATATTTATTTATACATATTATATTTATAATGTATATGTGAGGCACAATATTGTTTAAGGTCAAAATCATTGTGAAGAGGTCAATTGACCCTGAAGTGAAATGAACTGAGTATGAGAATCATCTTTTGTTTATATATGCTCAAGCTCATTATTTCATTCATTACATGTATATCATACCCTCTACCATTAACAAAAAATGACTTACATTTTTAGGGGGTACATCACTCTGATGTAATAGATGAATATTGAGGATGGAAAAATTCTTTGTTGTGGTTATATATTACAAATACATCACACAAAATTTTCAATTTTTTTTTTATTGGTAGAATATACATGTTATAAATGGGTTCATAACAATAATTGCTAAAATTGTCACTGAAAGTAGACAAGTCCTTGACTCAATTACAAGTATTCTTATAATTCTTATCTGATGAAATTGAACTAAAAAGAATGCATACCTACAATCTATAGTGCTAAGTGTTACAATTGAATACATTAAACAACTGTTCTCTGGCTAAATAGAATAGATTTAAAAATTATATCTCTACCCTTTGTTTGTTGAGGGTGCATCCCTGAGGAGAGGGTTCAATTATATTAATAAGCATAACATGTATGGACAAAATTACACGAAACTAACGGGAAATATTTTTGAAAGTATTGTTCATTATAACTATTAATTTAGTCATATGCAAGGTATAAGCTTTTACACCCCCTAATACCTAAACAATTGAACTCACCAGGTGAGTTGTAAAACCTTAGCAATAACAGAGCTCGTGCTTAGTTCACAAAAACTGTGTAAGTTCCACCTGTAAGTTCCACAGATGTGTCCAAATTGCTAAACTCTGTAAACAGTAATAGGTGTGCTGAACGACTATTCATGGGAAGGGGTTTTGCTTTTGAACATTTCTACTCAGAATATAATGAATTTTCTGGATTAAATTTTCAATATATTTTATTAATACACAAGATTGTCACTTTTCCTCAGCTTAAAGTATTAACACTCATCCATAAATTTGTTACATTTCAATAACTTTAAGATGAAATAAGATTTTTTATTTATATATTCATGTGCAATGTCATTACAATACCTGTACAATATAAGGGGGTTTTCTTGGCGAGTGTAAAATTAGGGGCTTTGCTTGCTCAAAGGTATGCCAATAATTTTGGCTTAATATATTATAGTTAAGCAGACACAGTGATGCAGCTCTTTGTATATGAACACTTTATACATATGAATAAGATGTGTTTGTGAATCACTATGCACCCGGCTGCTGTCGGGCTGCGACAAAGTTAAAAATATATATATTTTTAGGACATAGGTCACAGTCAAGATCATAAGGTCATTGATCTTGGTGTCAGTATGCATACCAAATATAAAGTCTCTATATCTCCAGAAGTTATAGTGAATGTTCAAAAAAGCTAATTTCATCAGGTATGACACAGTCAAGGTCACTGACCTTGGTCTCATTTAAAAGAGCTTAATCAGTGGTATATGCATACCAAGTATAAATTTCTTTTATGGTTCAGGTTAGAATGTTAGAGTTTGCAGACAAATAGCTAAACAGAAAGAAAGAACAAAAACAGTATACACCTATGATCTTTCAATCCGGGCGAATAAAAAGTACTGGCTAATTTAGCAAATAAACTTTTAGCGGGCTACCATTAAAACACCAAAATTAACACCCAGCTAAAATAGCCCACTAATATGGTATACATCTTGATATTATACAGAAAAATATTGACTTCAAATCTGTGTTTATGCACCTTTAGAATATTTGACCAAAATTAGCCTCAGATTCATTAAAAATGAACCATAACAGATGTATGGACTGCATACTCAGTATATTTAGACACAAAGTTCATAATTTAATATCAGCATAAAGTTGTTTCCCTTTGTTTTAACTTCAATAAAAATCAATTAAAAAAATCTTAATTTGGTTAGAAATATTTTTTCAGTTGTTTTTCTATTCCTTATGATCAAGTACATCTTTCTCTCATCGCATTTATTGATATTCTTAATTACTTGTTTCCAAAGACTTCAAAGAATAATTTTAGTTTAGTTAGGTAATAAAAATTTTGAAAATTTCTCTCAGTTAATCCTTTTCTATTCCAAAATTATATTATTAAATAAAATCAGAATAGTTTTTAAACGATTTATATTTTAGGTGTGCAAATTAGGTCCAAATATGGGTCCGGTACCTTAATGCATGCAACAAGTTGACCCAGCTACCAATGAAATCATAACTAATTTTGTAAGGTCAGCATGTTCAGTAACCATTTTCATGAAATAATATGAACTCTAAAAGACTCAGAGATAAATTCTCCAGTTTTCCAACCTTTTCATTGATACCGATCATACTGAAGACAGATTATAAATTGAAAGTTAATTCTATAAACCTGGAGGTTAGGATCACAGGCACCAAACTAAGGGGTCAAAAATTCAAGCGAGTTTGGTGCCTGTGGTTAGGATAGTCTATTGAGTACTCAGAAGTACTGAAAGCCGTGCTCATTTACATGGTAATGAACAAAGACTGCAATGACAGTTTAAAAACAAGCTGATTCAGACATTGAAAAGATGATTATATAATTATATCTATATATGTCATATATAGCATTAAAAAGCTTTAAAATTTATTAAAATGTAGCTAGAATTTAACAGCGTAAAATATTTGTCACACGTATCATTTGGGGGTTTTATATACCAACAGAAGTAAATAAACACTAATGCAGCAAGATTATTTAAGGTCAAACAATTATGCACAGATGGGTCCTCAGCGGGGAGTTTTGCATCAAAGCGTACATCAAGTCATTATTAATGAAGTTCCCCGCATTTGTATAAGCCTGATAAGTACACCCTTTATTTATAGAATATGACGCAGACAGGGATACCTCAGGAAAACCTTTTGCATACTTTAACCAAATGATTAATCATCGAAACCGATATAAAGTATATTATTATAATTATTTTTTAACAATTTCAGATAACTATGAAAATAATTCAGTGTTTGTATTGCTTCAAAGGTGATTGCGCAGACGTACTATATTCTAACTCGTAAATTTAATTTGACGGTGAAGAAGCAGCATTTTCTGTTGCTCACCGTCGCAATAGCCGGGCATTTCTCTATGAGAAATGAGCCCGGCTAAAAATCTGAAAAAAATCTGGATATACACCTATTTGAAGACAGTTTAAAATTAGCATAACCCTTAGCAAAATCAAAACTAAAAATTAAAGCACAATTTCTCTTCAGGTGTTTGTATTTTTTATGCACCCAGATCTATAGATCCTAGGCATATATTGTTTTTGTCCTATCTGTCTGTCTGCGTGTTTGTTTGTCTGCAAACTTAAACCTTCGCCATAACTTTAATTGAAAGATGAAAGGTAAAGACTTCTTATTTGGAAAGCATACTTAACGAATTAGATTCTTTCAAATAACACCAACGACAATGACCTTATAAATGCTAGAAATAGCTTTAATCTGCAAACTTTAACCTTCCCCATAACTCTCGAAATTTGAAAGATAGAGACTTCATATTTGGACTTGGTATGTATACTCCAAAAATAACATTCTTTCAAATGCCATCAAGATCAATGTCTTGGTGACCTTGACTGTGACCTTATGCTAAAAATAGCTTTTTTGTATTTTTTGCACCATAAGAAATAGAGATTTCATATTTGTGCGTACGCCACTGATCAAGTTGTTTTAAATGACACCAAAGTCAATCACCTTGAGTGTTACCTATATGCTAAAAATACGTGTAGCGTTTCTGAATTTTGTTGCCGCACCGGGTGCATAGTTTTTCACCAACACATCTTGTATTATTCCAAAAAGCTAAAGTTACTGGATTGAGTTGGGGATCAGTTTTAACAAAATTAGGATTTTAGAAAAAAAGCCTTTATGTATGATAGTTTACATGTATGATACAATGTAGTATAGTTGCATTTAATAAGCACATTATTGTAAACTATCATACATAAAGACAATGTTGATTTACATTATTTCAGGCTGAACAAAAAAATCTTTAATTTAATGCTGTAAATTGATTTTCCATAGGCATTTTGGGTATTAAAACCCTAACAGCCATTTATACCTATTACAACCATAGGTCCAAACTTCACGTTTACTTTGAAGGAATAAAATATATATGTCTTTAATAATATTTTTTCCTAAAAATCATTACTGAAAAAAGGATCACACAAAACAAATGTTATCTTAAAAACACTGACCACATACTAAGTTAGATGAGGCACATTTGTTTGTTTGTTTGTTTATTCAGGAAATGGCACATATCATATGTAGCATAAGATAGACAAAAAAGAACAAAATTGGCACATGGAATCCAAAGAAATCATAAGTTTTCTTTAAAAATACAACTGTAATAAAACACTAGCATTATATCATAAAAAACAAGTACTTAAGAAGAACAATTAATAATTCAGAATCTCTAAAAAAATAAGAATGGCGGGTAACTAAATAAGTTTTGTACTACATGTAAGCAATTTACCGGAGGATGACCCATGAAAGCAATAATGTGCTTATTTCCAATGGGGTCCTCATAGATTGTAATAGTAATTTACCTACTTAGCACTAAATGCTATGATATAAATAAGAATAAATAAAACATAAATAAATAAGATAATATGTATGTTTAAAGAAACTAATATAATTGTATAATTTTCCTTACAACAACTCGACTTGTAATTTTTTCCCCAGAATTGAAATTGGTGATTAATTTGTTTTCCTTACATCACAGAAAAATGGCTTCACCTGCATATGCATTGGTACTTTTTGATGTTGATGGATGCACTGCTATCGTGGAAACCAAGAAATTGGTTCTTGGGTGAAACGAACTTGTCAGGGGCCTACAGTGTCATATGAAACTTGGTACAGAGAAGCTGAACGTCGAGATCCTGCAAATATCAGGTACTGTTTCAAGATTTTTCACATTTTTCAACCATTGTCGACATAAAGTTATCCTATGTCAGTATGTGTAGTCTTGCTTCTTTGAATCTGCTCTGTACATGTATATGTAAGATGGTCTGCAACGTACAAGATTGAACCCCACGTCTTTTTTTATGCCCCTGTAAATGAATCTTATGGAGTATATATCCCTTCCTGAATTAATATTGAACATAATGACCAAATTGAAGCTTTCCTATAAGTTATTATATATATATTTTTTTTTTTTTTTACATTTTTTGATTTATCTCCCCTTGGAGTAAGCAAGTTCTCTTAATCCATTTTACCCAAGGTCTTTCTCTTTGTCAAGTTTGGTTGACATTGGTTACTTTGTTTTGAAAAAAAAGATAGATGAAATTGTCAAAAGTTAATGGTTAATTAATCAAAAGTTCACTTTAGCCGTCTGAAGGTTTGCATTTTGATTCTGCTAATATTGGGAATATTCCTAATTAACCCTGTAACATAATTGTGGGGAATTCAGTTTTAGCGTAAAAGTGTAACTGTTATACTGGGAATGTTGTCCTTTTACCAGATTGCAATAATCAGAGGGAGGATTAAATTAATTTAGGGATTTGAGTGTGTTTTCTCCTTATTGTATTATTATAAGTAGGGAGTCTTAGGGGAGGGCATAGTCTACAAATGTAATAACAAATTCATAGGAAAAAAAAATGGAAAAGGGTGTTCTTTTAACTTCAGTAGAAGTCAGGTGCAGGTGAGTTAACATTTCAGAACATCAAATTAGCATGAAAGTTCACAATCTACATGTATTTTCCTTAGGTTTACAGTACATTGAGTTCACATGCAGTTGTATAAAATGTAGATCCCCTATAGAACATTGGATTCCACACAATCAGAAAGCTACAAACTTTTAATTCATATAATAATTTATACTATTTTTGCACTATAGATTCAAAGAGACAGCTTAACACATTTGAAGATGACTGGAGCACATCCCATCGCTCTATCGCATTGGATCGAGAGAAGAAGAAAAGACGAAACCAACCTGATGGATACCTTTCTGTATGGCCACAGGATATGGTAACTATTCAAAATTTATGTTTATTTTACCACTTTTCCACTATTTTACCAATTCTATAAAAATGTTAAATTATTCAAACTGTGGTTATTGTACATGTTGTAGGGATAATACTTTTCACAAACTATCTATCTGAACCTGTAATAAATCCAAATAATACCATGATAATCATGATAATAGGAACAATGATAATTTAAACGAATAAAATTTAGATCCATTCCAATTCCATAGCATTGGAGGGTACTATGTAGATTTATAGAAACTATTTTTATACTTTTACCTGCAGGCATGTATTAAATGTGATTTTTTTTTTATCAGGAGGATGTTGTGGGTGAGGAAGTTCAGCCTGCTCCAGTGGAACAGACCAATGATGTAAGTATTTTATGTGACCTTCTCAAAAGTATAGCAACAATCTGAAATTTTTTCACATTTTTAACCACATCTCCAGAATCATACAGCTTATTTTCATTCAACTTGTCACAAAACACATCTTTGAGTCAAGGAAAATTGAATGGCCATGCAGCATTTCTAAGGAAGATAATTATTGAATTACATTTTTGTTTGGTTCTTTGAAAAAGAATTTTCAAGAAGTACTACACGAATAAAAAGCAACCATAGAACATACATTTTTCTTCATTTTATTTTTATTTTTAATCTTCTCCATTAGCCTGAAAACATAGTTGGCAGAAAGATTTATTTTTTTTATCCTTAACAGAATGACCAACCTAATGAAGCAGCCCCAACCAGAAAAACAAAAGGAAAGGCAAAAGAGAAAACAGTAAGTATAAACAAAATTTTATATTAAAGCCTTTCTGGTCTTTTCTGATCACATTTCATCTGTCTGTCCGTCTGTCTGTAAACTTTTCACATTTTCAACTTCTTCTCAAGAACCACTGGGCCAATTTCAACCAAACTTGCCACAAAGTATCATTGGGTGAAGGTGATTCAGGTTTATTCAAATGAAGGGCCACGCACTTATTCAAGGGGAGATAATTGGGAATAAATGAAAATTTAGTGGTATATTTTAAAAATCTTCTTCTCAAGAACCACTGTGCCAGGAAAGATGAAACTTAAGGGGAAACATCCTCAGGTAGTGTCGATTCAAGTTTGTTCAAATCATGACCCGCGGGGGTAGGGAGGGGCCAAAATGGCTGACAAAGGTTTTACATAGAAATACATAGGAAAATTCTTTAAAAATCTTCTTCTCAAGAATGACAAAGCCATAATTCATCATATTTATATGGAAGCATGCTCAGATAGTGTAAATTCTAGTTTGTTCAAATCATGACCTCCGGGTAAGGGCGGGGCCAAAATGGCTGACCAAGATTTTACATAGAGGTTTATAGGAAAATTCTTTAAAAATTTTCTTCTCAAGAATGACAGAGCGATTATTCATCATATTTATATGGAAGCATGTTCAGGTAGTGTAGATTCAAGTTTGTTCAAATCACATTCCCGAGGGTAGGGCGGGGCCAAAATGGACGACCAAAGTTTTACATAGAAATAAATAGGAAAATTCTTTAAAAATCTTCTTGTCAGTCATTTTCTAAAAAACAGCAAATCCATGATTGGTCAAGGGACTACTTTTGGATTTAAATTTACAATAAAAAGCCATTTTATACTAGTCTTACCCTTGGTGCTCAGGTGAGCGATGTGGCCCATGGGCCTCTTGTTTAATTTAAATTTTCAACAATAAACTGAATTCTGCTTTTTTCCAAGCTACAGTGCTCAGGTGAGCGGTATGGCCCATGGGCCTCTTGTTTAAACTTTATTGTCACCAGGTGCATATTGTTTCACAAGTACATCTTGTTTTTTGTCTATGTTGTACTGTACTATAAGTCTATAATCTATTATTGTTATAAACTATGACCCCACAGTCAATAACACTTTGTTACAAAACAGACAAGAGGATAATCAAAGAAAATGTAATGAGCATGAAATTTAATGTTATTTAGTTGAATACTGAATTTATTTCACAAGTGAAATAAGTTTTTTTTTTTCATGAGTGTAGATTACATATTTACCTTTAGAAATCAAAATTTAATCCCAAAGGATAGTTCTATTTTTAAAGTATTCTCTTAAGGAGGAAAGCCACACCAACTTTTCATTTTATAGCTCTCTAGTCATCCTTTTTAACAATGGTTGCAGCATTGATAGGTCGGCATTAGCCTTTAAATATTTTATATGAATTTCATTTTTGTATTTTTTCAGAGAAAATGAAAACAATTATTTACATCCAAATTCGATGCTTTTGTGTAAAAATTTTGCTGCAATTGAATGCATCATATGAATACCTAATTAAATAAATAAATAAAAGCCATATCGATATGAAAAAAATTTTTAATTAAAAAATATTTATGAAAATAAAACACATAATTTTTGAATATTTTTTAAACTTGTGGTTAAAATTTTCTTAATATCAGTCACAACTGGAGAGAACATGTTAGTTTATCATACATGAAAAAAAAGTTAAAAGAAATGGCCAAAATTTAGAGAAATTATTTTTTTTGGCCAATCTTGATCAAAATTAAACTGATCCCAACCATTATTTTGAAAATATTGGAAATAAATAACATTTCCCCAAGAACACTAGTCTGATTGGGTGTAATAAGGGTTAAAACATTATTGACCCTGACATAATAAAATAAGATTTTTTCATTGTAAATATATGAATAGGCGTTTTATTAATTTTGTGTTAATTTTGATCTGGATCTGTTTAATTTTGATCGGTCTAGGTCCAAATACATGTATTAAAAAAAAAATTAATTTCTAAATTTGGTTCATATGTGGTGTTTTCAACCCTTGGTTAAAAAAAATTCTCAAATAAAGTGTTCTATTTTCATAAATTATTTAAAAAAAAAAATTAAAGAGTCTAACCAGACTTTCCTAACATATTTTATTAGATTTTCATATGATGCATTCATTTACAGCAAACTCCATGGACCATTGTTAGAAATCAAGTCTTTAGAATTTACATTCATCTGTCAATTTTTAGGGTTCCAAAGGCAGGAAAATTACAGTGCTCCATGAGGGTTCCGGCGACTTTTCATCAGATACAACATCACCAAAACGTGCTCCCTGCTTTTTGGAGGAAGTTAATGGTGATGAGCGAGATCTAATCAATCTCCAGATTAGGCAACATCAAGAAGGACTACGGAATGTGTCAGTCCAGACAGAGAAGGTTGTGGTCCTTGGAACAGAAGATGTGTTGCCACCTCTGATGGCAGAGACTTTCAGTGCAATGACCAAGACCTTGGGCCAAATTCAAAAGGAACAACAGGCAACAAAGGCCCTAATTCAGGATTTAATGGGGGAAATAAAGACACTGAAGGAAAATCAGCTGTCCAGACCATCACTGGGAGGTCTTTTGTCCACAAGTGATTTGCCCGAGTTGACGGTCAACACATCAATGGACAAGTTGGTGGAGACAGTCCAAGAACTGGAAGAATCTCTCTCAACCAAACCACCACAACGGACTAGTGAGCCAGAGACAGAGAATGATGATAAAGAGGAGCCACTTCCTAAACTGGTGAAGAGACCACGGCAAAACAAGACTGCAAGTGCTACACATAGTATACCACTCGCAACATCAAGTGCCAGAAAACAGAATACCACAAGTCCAGTTGATACGTCAGCCAAAACCAGCCACAGTTTTCCCTCCACTACGACAAGTGCTTCATCAGCAACAACAGTGTCAACTCACAGCTCAACATCTACCACAAGTTCCCCATCAGCCGTCACCAATACAACCATGTCACCTTACAGCTCAACATCTACCACAAGTTCCCCATCAGCCATCACCAATACAACCATGTCACCTCACAGCTCAACATCTACCACAAGTTCCCCATCAGCCATCACCAATACAACCATGTCACCTCACAGCTCAACATCTACCACAAGTTCCCAATCAGCCATCACCAATACAACCATGTCACCTCACAGCTCAACATCTACCACAAGTTCCCCATCAGCCATCACCAATACAGCAACGATGTCAACTCGCAGCTCAACATCTACAACAACCAGTTCCCCATCAGCCATCAACAATACAACAGTGTCAACTCGCACCTCGCTATCTACTACATCCAGTTCCCCATCAGCAAACACTGATACAGCAACGGTTTCATCTCCTCAAGACCCAACATCCACCGCAAGTTCTCCATCTTTGGCAATACGTGCTTCACCTCCAACTAAAAGTGTCATGTCAACCTTCAGTAGCCCTCCATCCATCAACAGTACATCGTACAGCACCAATGCCCAAAATACTTCGTCTGCCACCACCAGTATCAGCAACACTCCACCAGCTTCTTCTTTAACAACAATTAACATGTCGCAAGCAGCTGCTATTTTACCAGCTTCCATGATCGAGTCCTCCCCAAGTCCATCCACAAACAAGAAGACAATAAGATTCAACTGCTTTCCTGGACCTATCATTGAGATAGATGGACCACAAGATGTTTGCGGAACACCAGAAGATGCTGAGTTCAGAATTAGGCAAAAAACATTGATGTCAACATCTTCTGCTGCATGTTCAAAGCCCAACTTTGGCTGGATTTTAGTCCAGAAGATTTACAGCAAAGAAGAGCTGATCGGAAGAAATTTCTTCGGCAACAGAAAAAACATCCCTGCCATTTCACCAAGAAGGCGCCATGCCATAGAACACGCTGTAGCCGAAATGTATGGTTCCAATGAAGCCCATTTAAAAGAGGTTATATCTGGAATCAACACCGGACTCCGAAAAATGCGAAGTAGACGACTACCATTCACATCTTTGGAGAATATTTAACTAAATAAAAAAGTTGTGAAGTGGAACATTTAAGTCTAGTGGATGCTTGTCATGTGGTTAATTTTGAGATATAAAGTTATTGATTAAGATATAAACTTATTATTGTGAAACCAGCTGTTGATTATCAAGCTTGTGTATTTATCAACACTAATGGACCATAAGTACTAGAATTAATAGATGTTGTAATCAATAATAACCAGTGAACATATTTTTTTTTTCCATGTAAATTATTAGAGAAAAATATTTATTTCAAAAATTCGTTGACATTCATGGGCAATATGTTATGGTCAATAATAGCTTTAATGCTGATTAACAATGTGTATATGGTTTATATAAAAAAAAATAGGGAATGACAGCAAGTGGAAAGTTTTATGTTGAGTAGAAAACTCTAGATATTGCTTGTTTCCTTGACACAAATGGACAGTATGCACAATGTACATATGTGTTTATTATCAGTTTCATCCAGAAAATGACTCTTTGATAACATAATTTGATATCATATATACATATTATATATACATGTACATATATATAATAAATATTGCTTTATGTCATTGAATAAAAAAGAAAACTATGAGTAACATTTCTTTGAAAATGAAAAGGTCTCTGGGCTTTAAAAGTCGTGTGCAGTTACTGTACATGTACGCCTGATTTTTTGGTGGCTGTTTAAGTCTCCCCAGTTTCGCAAGTCTTTGCACAAGTCCTTCTTTTTATAGAGTTTAAAACTGAGTAGGTCCCCCAGCATTCAGAATCACATGTGGAATGACTTTGTGAACATGGTCTATATACCTCCCGCACTTTTCCGCTGTTAGAGTCTCCCAGAATTCACGGATTCCTTGCACCAATTCATCCTTCTTCTTTGGTTTCACGACAGACCTCAAATAGGTTTTCATGGCTGACCAAACATTCTCAATTGGATTGAGATCAGGGGAAGAAGCAGGTGTTACCATCACGGATTCGGAAAGTCCGTTGTCTTGCATCCACTGCTTTGTTGATTTGCTGGTATGCTTCCTGTCGTTGTCCTTAAAAAATATGTTCGTATTAAATACAGATAACTTCCATCGTTTAAGTATGCTCTTCATACATGTAGACTGAACAGAAAATTAAAAAGTAGGAAAGCTTGGTCAGTTACTGCGTTTTAATTTAAATGCAAATGAGGTTTCTTTTTTTCCATTTCAATTAACTACACAGATGAAATGTATAAGTACTGCATGTTTAAGGACCGTACACTGCGGATCTAGAAGGCAACCACCCTGAAATAGCTGTTATTTAATGTACATACTAAATGAAGTAAAAGGGACCTTGGAAGCTCTACCCCTGAAAAAGCAGCCCCCTTCTCAAAAATGCAGATCTGTGTTGTTGGTCTGATAGGTTCTAGGTATGCAACTTAAAGGTCAATGACTTGCACTTTCCACCCCAATGAAATAGTTAGGTAATTTAGCCCCCTCCCTTTTATTGCTTGTTCAGAAATACCTGGGTTGGACTGGGGTGTTCCCCCCACCCCATAATATAATTCCTGGTTCAGCACCTGCTGCAGACTTAAAAGTACATGTATAAAATTCCATTTAACCTTTATGCAGTGATAAGAATTTAGATGCAGAACTTTTTAATTAACTACACAATAACTTAAATTATCTAGGATAGGTTTAATCATATTTAATATCTCTTGATTTAATTAAGTGGTCATTGATTATAATTTAATAGTAAATTTATGCACTAAAAAATATTTTGTGAGAATTGAGAAAGGATGTGGGTATATTTAAGCCCTTTTTTTTGGTAATGATACGAATTTATCAAATATTCCTATAAAGTCCCCTCCCCTCTTGTTTTCTTTTCAATTCTATTGAACTAGTCGCTGGAAAATTTGTTTCTTTACCTGATAGAGTCTGAAACCATCTGGGAACTTGGCAGCGGCAAATGGGAGAAGGTTGTCCTTCAAGATTTTTTGATAAATTTCAGAGTCCATGATTCCCGTGAAAACACAAATGTCAGTTCTCCCTCTGTAGGATATTCCTCCCCACACGTTCACTTTGTAAGAATGCTTTGGCTTAGGAGCTTTTGCCGGAAGGCGGTCTAAGTTGGAGCCTTGCTGGTAGAAAAACAAGCGTCCTGATGAACACATTTCCACTGTAGACTCGTCTACATAGATGACATCTCGAAATGGGTCCTTGTTGATCATTTGCTCAATGGACCAGTCTAGTCTGTGCTTCACATTCTTGTAGGAGATCAGTTGTCCATACTTCATGTGCTTGGCTGACCAGTTTAGTTGGCGTCGAATTTCACAAACGTACTCTTTAGTCACTTGAACACCACACTGCCTTTCAAGTCTATCCTTAATGCACTGAGCAGTCCACTCAGGATTGCTGGCCATCCACATGTTCACATACTGTAGGTGAATGGGCTTGATCTTCCTGAATATTACAGCCCGGGGTTTACTGTTAAAAAAAATTTTATCTTAGTGCATAATAGCTGCATATCTGAAGCTCACTGGTGTGAAAAATTCAAAAAGATAACCTTGCCACCCAAAATGGCAGTATAAATAGGCAAAATTTTATCATGTTTATATGGTCTCATTTCCATGCCCGTAAGTCTATTTACAAATGTTATATATGGAATGTTTTGTAGTAGAAATAGTACCTACTGTAAAAAAAAATGAGCAAGTGCTGTATTAATTTGAGATAACAGTTTAAAAACTTCAAAGTTCACAGAAGTAGTTATATTTTCTGACCCTTGTTCTATTGTAAAAGAAAGACAGGAAGTATTCCATTTGCTACTTTTATTACCCACTTATCGTTCTTGGTTTTGTGGATTTATGTAGTCATGAAGGCTCACTGATTTGAACAGATCATTGGACATGCATGTATTGTAAATACATGTACAATGTATACTTTATTTTATCAAGTTAATTTTATTTCATTTTTCATCGTTTTTGTGAATATGAACGCGTGTCTTTGTTCAGATGAGTTACCCGGTACATGATTTCTTAGTTTCATTATTTCAATTTGAACAAGTAGTAAACGCAGATTAATAAATCACTCAACTGAAAACTTTGCTTTTCTTTGGAAGATGACCCTGATAAATAGCATAATTATTCATGTGTAACAATTCCGCTTTTATCCTTTAAACATGATAGTTTCTCTAAATCAAAACTTCAGAGATAAAATTAACACTATGTCCCATGTTTGATACAAAATCATAAGGGTTCCATTGTCTAATGAATATTAAATGTCCTTTTTTAATCCAAGGATAACGTAAAATGCAGCTAAGATAGAATAATGTACACGTTTAAGATTAACATCTGTCAACTTACAATAGAAATTTGATAAGGCCTATAGAAGTATAAAAGGAAATTTTAGTAGATAGGGTATTCTAACTGTAGTGAGGGCTTGTTCTGAGACACAGATTGTTTTTTAACGGTACCATGTAATTTTTTCCTGATATTTCATTCATAAACAAAGAATTCTGATATATTCATATTTTGGGGGCACTTTTCATACAGTACCTGACATATTATACATATGTTACATGGCTTTGAGGGCAGCATACCAGAATACATGTATTTGCCCCAAGGTGACAAGAAAGCCCTGGAGTGTTATGCCGCAGGCAGAGGGCAACATTTTATCTGTATATTCGATACTATCCTACAACAAATCTTGCCTCTTGAAATGCAGTTTTATCCTAAGATATTTCTGGTATCTTGGTATTGGATCTGGTACATGTAACATACATGTGTAAGAAACAAGAAAAATTAATGCAAACCACACTAAAGGATAGAAAGAAGAAATTAGCATTTCAAAAAAGTACTTTCACAACCATGGAAGGAAAGCACAAGATATCTAAAGCTGAAAATAGTGATCATTTTTAAAGCAAAATAAATAAACCAGAAGTCTCTGTCGAGACTGAAGCTCTACTGGTTTGTACTTATAGCAAAGGAAGAGAAAAGTACTAAAAGCAGTTAGAAATTGAAACTTTTCAACAGCAATAAATAGAACAATGATCCTTGATTAAGTCTCTTTATGTTCTTAGTGAAGTCTACTTGCATGCCACATAAAATTATAACCAGACTAAAACTGTTATTTGGAATAGCATTTTGAGAGTATTTAACAGAAATTTCTATTTTTAGTAACCACAGCAACACCGTTTATCCAAATCAAAAACCGATACACAGAATTAATATGTATCTTAGTGTAGTCTACTTGTGTGCTAAGTTATATTGAAATCAGACCAAAACTGTAGGAGGAGTAGCATTTTGAAAGAATTTCACAGAAATTTCTATTTTTAGTAACCACGGCAACACTGTTCATCGAAATCAAAAACCGATACACAGAATTATGTATCTTAGTCATAGTGTACTCTACTTGTGTGCCAAGTTATATAGAAATCAGACCAAAACTGTAGGAGGAGTAGCATTTTGAAAAATTGTTTACAGACAGACAGACAGACGGACGGACGACGGACGCATTACCATCGCATAAGCTCTTCTGGTCTCTGACCAGTAGAGCTAAAAATATTCAAAAACAATTAAAGAGATATTTAAGAGCATTTGCTCATCTAATGGACCTATCAATATAAAAAAAAGTCATAATTAATGCGAGAAATTATTGTCATTAAAATGAAGATGTAGGCCTCTCAAGATGAACCATGTGCTGATATCCTGGATGTTTGTCATAATATTTACTTTTGCTGATGTCTTTCCTTATATCTGTAACAATGCTAATAAAATTGAAATTCAGAAATTCAATTTTCCATGACATGCAGTAGGTCACATTATCAGACTTTCTTGCGTATGGAAAGCAAACTGCACAAGCAATTTGGAAAGTTTCGACTGTGATGTCATATGGCGTCAAAGTAACGTAACATTGCATTTGAAAATCGGAGTCTTAATACAATAACATGCATATATTTCTTTAAAACATGAAGGAAAATGTAAAATATAAATATAAGAAATAAGATATAATTTCTCTGAGTTTCACTGGGGTATGACATGACGTTATGTGATCAAATCTACTATAATGCACATTTTGCTATTTTATTATTTCTTAATTAACTCATATGAAAATGCCTATATGGTTTCTGCAGAGTAGGCTATGCTGCATGGTGCAGTAGAAAATGTAGAAAATAATCTTTGTGTCATTGGGAGCTGTAATGCAAGTACATGTATATTCGAACAAATTTTTTACTAGTTGAACAATTAACTTTGAAATCTTTTATTCACCATGCACTTTTACCACATCATTAGTATTCGGTAAATCTTGATGATTTCCTTTCGTTTATTACACATTCGTTTATTACCTGTTGTAAACTCTTATTTATTTAACCATACATTATCAGTTATCTGATGCAAAATGATATTGAAATTGAAACATATCAAAACTTAGTTTACAGCAAGTTTTAAAACATTTTACTCATGATTTTATAAATGTTATCATTTAAAAATATAGGAACTGATAAAATAATAAGATCTCATTTTCCCATGTGAGGTTTCTTAAACAACCACAAGAGGTTGACCACTGCTGCGGCCTAGGGCTGGGACGATCCACCGGTGCACCGATGCATCGCAGTATTCACTTTGACGATATACGGATCGATTCATCTAATTTAGTATCACGATACCTGACCGCACTTTTTTTTAATTTCCAAAAATGTCCGGGCTCTAGAATTCGAAATTTTTAGTCCTTTAGTCTGTATCATCAAGAAGTTTAAGCAATCAGAAATAAAGAACAAACGTCTTGGTGATATAGAATTCAAAATACAAGCGTCAGAATGGCGTCAGACACGCCGGATTATGTTAAATCAACAAAAACCCAATGGCAGTAAGTCGGGTTTCTGTTGAATTAGTTTATTTTTTATAATCTGTAATGTTCCACATTAAATGTTCTAAAAAAATATCTAGTTTTATTTGGTTTTAAATGTATCATGATATGTATCGTATCGCACCTAAGGTATCGTGATATGTATCGGATCGGCTAAGTTCGGTATCGTCCCAGCCCTACTGCGGCCTATAATAATTAAATATTGTCAGAATCTCCCTATTTTTCATCAGAATAGGTTAACATGTATGATATTGAATCTAAACTATTGAAATTTAGTCAATATAAAAGCAAGTGAACTTATTGGTGTGTCATTTTCATCATGTACATTCCAAGTCACCTTTGTTTTACCTCTATTTAATCTTCATTTTTTCAAAATTTGTAATTAAATGTGAACCTTCATCTAACATGTCTAAGGGTTGTCATTTCTTCTTAAGATGGAACACTACATGTATATTACAAGATTTAAGTTTTATTTTTTAACTGCTCATCAAGAATTCTAGCATATATCAGGAGGGGGTTCCGACAAAGCAGCCCCCCTCCCACCCCTTGCAATTTAAGAGTCATTTTCAAATAATAAATTTCAAAATAACAATGAAATACAACCCAGGGCTCCTGGCTTTCACCAACATTCACTTCTTTATAGAGAATAACCTAAGGCTATCTTTCACACGGTCCTGTACTAAACAGAGTACGATAGAGTACTTTAGAGTACACTAGTAATATTTTATAATTTAATGCAATTAAACTACTTTTTATATGTTTTTCAACTTTAGTATAACATATTGAATATATATATTTTTGTAAGTTTTCTTTATTTTAGGAGTTATTTCAATTTTTGACTTCAGGTTACGGTTGATCGTTAGATCCCGATCTAATTTAATTTAAAAATGTTAAAATGTCTCCTTGTAAATGTGAAAAATATTTACACATGCAATAAATTTAATATTTGATAGTATATAGATGTAAGTCTTCTGTGCGAAAGTCTGAATCGAGATTTGGGTGTATTAGCTATAGGTATACCGTTACTGCGTTTAATTTTGGATGTTATTTCTTGTCAAAATATCGCTAAAAACAAATATTTCAAACAAATATTGGAAAATAAGTTTATAATAATGTTTAATCAAGTTGTACATACATAAATGAACAATTTGATTGCTTTAAATAACATAAATTTTCTAGCGTACTCTAAAGTACTCTAGCGTACTCTGTTAAGTAGTACCCATCTTTCACATGCTGTTAGCTTGCACTTCCCCGACTAATCAAAGGGTAATTCAAAATTATTGGGTCGCTAATGTTTGTAGAAAATTAAAACTACGTGTAGTAATTTAACCAAAGATTTCAATACGTTGGCCCTGATCAATGATCGGGCAATCATGTCAACTCGACAGTGTCAACAAACGTAGCATGGTGTCGGTGAGGGTAGACAGACTACTCGGCCCAACGACACCTCGGCCCGTGCTGGTTGACACCTCGGCCCTGACAGGTCGGCTCAAAATCAATGACACCTCGGCCCATGCCGAAGACTGCCCAAGGAATATAATTAAATTTAGTTTGTTTAAATTAGTTTAATTTTTATTCTTTTTATTTTGTATTTTCTATGGTAATATATATAATCACTATACGTTTACTATAAATATCCGAAAATTTCAGTATTTTCTAACAAACCACAGCACATCAAATTACAATCCGTTTATTGGGAGGTTATAGGTCTATTTATTTATTGACTTTGTTGTTTATTACAATGCAACATTATACATTATTAATATTTATTAGCCATTTTTAAAAAAAAATTGTTTGGATGCCCTCTCCCGACTGACTGACTAAAATTGTCAACTGCAGTGCATTTTACAGTTGAATTTATTAATAATCATGTGCAAACCAATAGGTGCAAACAGAAGTTTATGTCATTGTCCACAAGATTTATTGATTTGTTTATTTTTGATATACATATTTTACTGTTTAATTTTAAAAACTCATATTTTTTTCAAATCAATTCAATAGAATATAACAATGGTTTCTTAAAGGCCGGAACTTTTCATTAACGGCTTCTCGTAATTAACTCCTCATAGTCACCATCCCCTATGACACGCGCTCCAGACTTTAAAGGATGCACTGCGTGTTCTTATTTGTTTGTTTAATGATTAGCACTTATAATAAAGTTACTAATGGATTGTTTTTCCTTAATTACCGTCAAATTGCCGTCTTGGAAGATTGCAAATGTATCAAATTAATTTTCTTTTGCATTTCATAGATATATAACAGCATAAATAATAAATATATTTAATTGATATAATATATTTTTGTTTGGGCCGAGCAGTCTTTTATGTGAGCCGAGCTGTCTTTAAATTTGGGCCGAGCCGTCGGAGCCGAGGTGTCAATGGGCCGAGGAATCGTTGGGCCGAGGTGTCGTTGGGCCGAGCAGTCTGACATTCGTCGGTGAGAAGGCGATTGAGGCTGAGCTACACCAAATTGAACAGTTACTATCTAATACTTTAAGTGCATTAAAACAAATACTTGTTTTGTAGTAATGTTACCTTTATATGAATGTTAAAGTTGTTCCTTAGGTGCGTAATCTTTAAACATGAAGTTGTCATGCTTACTCAATATGTAAAGCTTCAGTACGTCGGCCATTTTGATAAATATTAAGTAAAAAAGGAATCCTCCACTGGACGAACATTTTCCGGAATTAAATATTTCATTCTAAATCCCAAAAGTTACCATAGTTTACATGGTAAAAAAAGAAATGTTTATTTATAACCGGGGATTTTACTCATATTCTTCCAGAACACCTATGAAAAGAACATAGAATACTTAATGAAAAAAAATGTCTACGCATACTCCGATTTAATGGACGATTCCAAAATTCATTTGAGAATTAAAAAAAACCTTCTACATGAATATCTAGACATGCATTTTACTCATAATAGATTAAATACATCGTGCAATTTAGTTTGTTGGTGTAAAATGGTTTGTCCATTTGATGATTGTAAACTAACATTTTTTCTTCTTCAAAGAGGAAGACAAACCTATGTGTACACGTGTACGTACAGTCTGTACATCGTATGCAAAAAAAAAATACATGCACAAGACAAAGGAATTTACATATTTTCATTTCAACATTTAAGCTTAAAAATGATTCTTCAGTTCGTTACCATTTTTCATATGTATCTGTACATGGATCACAAACGACAATTAAACAATTTTTTGCGTATACTGCATGAAATCCCAGGTTCTATGTCCAAAGCAAATTTTTTCGCTAGCAGAAATTAGTAAAAATGAAAAATAACTTTTTAAAAAGCTCAACAAAATTGGAAAATTATAATTTTGGGTAACATATTACACATGACAAGATATCTCATCCGTATGAATAATAAAACTACGTACCTTTGATCACGAACACAACCCGTTGATTTGTAGCGAATAAGGAATCGTCTTACACTCTGTCTAGTTGTTTTGAAGTTGTAGTTTGCTTCGAGAAGTTTCGTTATTTTTACAGATGAAAGCCCAGATGCGTGGTACTTGATAATGGTGTTTCGAACAGCCAGGGACAACCTACGTCCTCCCTTCGCGGGCGCCATAGCGAGAAATAAACCAAAATTACTTATTTGGTCATTGCACGGTTCGAAAATAATTGGGGGCGTGGTTTGCATAATTAACCAAAGGACGGTACGGTTCGTTTCTTGCACGGAACGGTACGCTTTGTGGACGGTACGGTACGCTTTGAGAACGGAACGGTTCGCTTTGAGGACGGTACGTTTCGTTTCTCGCACGGAACGGTTCGCTTTGTGGACGGTACGTTTCGTTTCTCGCACGGAACGGTTCGTTTTGTGGACGGTACGGTACGCTTTGAGAACGGTACGGTACGCTTTGTGCACGGAACGGTACGGTTCGTTTCTGAGGTGTAGTAGCACGTTTTAGGGTCTGTAGTTGCGAGATTTTTCCGACCAAGCCCAGATCTATTTGTTTAGGTGGGTCCCCCCAAAACACGTTGCCATCCTGGGGTTTTTTAGTTAAGGGTAGGAAAAATTTTTTCCGGATTTTTTTTTTTTTGTTTTTTTTTTGACGATAAAAACTTCAGACTCCTGTGGCTCAACTCGCTTGTTTACATGGTCTGTTTTCTTTAAAAAACGCTGCACCTACCGATATTTCTGCACCGGACGCCTCAGACCATTGATTACTAATTGTAAATATCCTCACATCTTGCAAATAATTCCTAAAAGGTGATTTTTAAACAATTTTTCAAAATTTTCGTTAACGTGCCCGGAACTAAGTGCAAATACTAAAACCCGAATCAAAATGAAGAATTCCGGCCATTAAGACACTCCAAAATTCTAGAGGCATCCCGAGAAAATTATAAATAGTTATGGAAATTTTAAGTTATATTTAAATTTCTCGGGATGCCTCTAGAATTTTGGAGTGTCTTAATGGCCGGAATTCTTCATTTTGATTCGGGTTTTAGTATTTGCACTTAGTTCCGGGCACGTTAACGAAAATTTTGAAAAATTGTTTAAAAATCACCTTTTAGGAATTATTTGCAAGATGTGAGGATATTTACAATTAGTAATCAATGGTCTGAGGCGTCCGGTGCAGAAATATCGGTAGGTGCAGCGTTTTTTAAAGAAAACAAGCGAGTTGAGCAGACGCCATTACGGAGCCTGCATACCTTTACTTTTTTTACATATCAATAAGGTACATTATAAATATTTATAAACCACGACCCAAGTACCTGTGATAATGCCACATACATAATAAATAATAAAGCATAGAATGATTTTTTTTAATTCTGCATCGTGACCATTACAATGATCTCCAATAAATTCTCTTCGGCGCAGACATCAGAGAAAGTTCATCTTATACTGGTATCCTGGCGTATTGTATTTTCGACCTATTTAGATGTAATTTATTAATTTATTGCGAACTTTATAGAAGCTGAAAAACTATGGGCTTAAAATGTTAGCATATGTGTCTATGAATAAAACTGTACAACCCAAATTGCAGTTTTGTGTTTATTTTATTTATATGCCATAATATGGGGAGGGTGCATTTTTACCTACAAAGATATTAGCGTCTTGTGTTTTCGACCTAAATATAGTATCAACGACCAACCAGTACTGGCTTGAAATATCCGTTGGATATTCCAAACAATAAAAATACGATTGTCTGTCTTTCAAAAAAACATTGAACAAATTCCATATTTCAGTTGAAAATACATTTATTCGTTGGTTGAACCCATTTGTCAGGAGCTGTGCATTTCTAAAAGAAATCAATGAAATTACGTTGCATTTTTCAGTAAAAATCCGTAAGAGAGTGCCCATATCTAATGGAGAAAAAAAATTTGTTTGATCCATCCATTCCTTTAAATATTCATACGCCTATTTGACAGAGATCTTAATTTTCTTTCGGGAAAATGTCATCAAAAAATCTCTGTAATTAACCGATTACGGCTTTGATTAATCAACAGATAAAATGTGCATTAGTAAAAAGACTAGAATTTCTGACATCGGACTAAAATCACATAGGGAATTCCGTTGAATTTATTATTTTGGGTATTTTCACTACAGTTGTACTTAAAAGGTATTTTTCCAAGTGTAGCAACCGAAAATAATGTTCTACCGCGCGGTATCTGCACAGAAAACAGATTTGGAAAAATAGGTCGAAAATACAATTCGGTCGAAAATAGGATACGAAACGATAAATGAACAAAAGCCACCATGGCAACTAAGATCACGTTAAATTCTATATAAATGATATACAGATTATGATGAATAAAAGGAAGGTAGACTTTGTGTGTTAGATCGTTTTTAAATATTATTAAATACCAGTTTTCATTTGTGTGCATTTCGAGGCAATGCATGGGGGGGGGGGGCATACTGCATCCATATTTAATTTAATTTCTAAGTTTGAGCATCCATTTTAGTGTTATTAGGAAAGAAAAGAATTGCTTCCAAAAAAGTGATGAACGCTATAGAAAACAATTTTAAATGGAAATTCAAAATATGTTTATACATGCAGTACGTATACATGTACACAAAATGTCTTTGATGATGTCTACAATATAGCAAAACTATAGATTAAAAAACTGGAACCCACTTTCATTGGGGGGGGGGGGGGTGTTGACCCAGTCTATAAATAAGCACAGTTCTCTCAGCTATCGCATTTCCACTGTGGTCTCACATGTGGGCGCGGTTCACGTGCACAAGCGGCACTTACACGTCTATCATCATGTAAATTATAAGAATTTTCTGTCTTACAGTGGTCTTCTAGCTGATGTTTTCATAACTTCCATCATTAGAGTGAAGAGAAATTGATCTTTTTTTTCACTATTTTGGGACCTTTGTGGCAAGTGGATTGTTGTGTGAATTCCGACCCGTACAAATCTTATACAAGGTATTGAATACTGATCGAGGGAGTCTTGCATCAGGCATCCAGAGGAATACACAATTTAAATCTTCGGCTTGCAATGGCGATTAAGGGAATAAATGTACTTATCATCTATTAGAAGAAAAGAAATATTTTCATAGTATCGTTTAAAAACTGACAAATATCCCATCTAGAAGCTGAATAGTCTATGTCATAAATTTTCGTCGAGAACGACGAAGAACAATGCAGTCTATAAATAGATCGAGGTCGTGTGTGCGTGTAGAAGCACGCCCTCTGGTTGGAAAAAAATGTGCAAATCTTTTTCCCAGAATTCCGATTGACGCAAGCGCACTTGCAGTTTCATCCTAACGTAACTAGTCAGCCCGGGGGCTGACTAATAATGCACACTGAATAAAATGAATTTTATTATTGCTTGTGACTTTCATACCCCATGCAAACACGTAACTGTTAACAAGTAATTTTCAGGCTGAAAATTACTTGTTAACAGTTTATTTCACACATAATACGTTCCGCCCAAAATATCAGGCGGAACGAGCTCGTTAGAAAATGGCCTTCGGATGTAAGAGTCCGAGGTATATAAGGAGCGTAGGGACGTTAACCGAGGCTCTTACTTGTAGGAGTATATCCATCCGGGCGCATAAAAAAATCCTTTTTGAGTATGAAATATTTTTATTTATTATGCATCAGTAATGTCTACCAATACCAACAATTATTTTAAACACTAAACATACTGCAAGCTGTGCATTGGCTACATGATATATTTAATAGCAGTCAATCAATAAATATCCATTCATGCTTTGAAAAATAATATATCCCAAAAAATTTAGTCCTGCCAGAATTCACATTCCTTTCCAAATTCATATCGGGCAAAAATGTTGTCAAACAATCGTTTACAGTTGACTTTGCCGTTGAGTTTAGTACATATTAAGAAAGACCCCGACATTTTCCGATGAAGAGAGTATGTCTCATGGGGTGGAGGCGTAAGTCTATGTTTAGCCATCACTGGAACAAGATTAAAGATACGCATGGTTGCACTTTGGGTCCCGAAATCAAACTTTTCATCCTTCGCCATGGCTTCTCCTAGAATCATGACAGCATCTATGTGAGCAGTCTCCATAGTCTGAAAAGAAAAACAGGATTAAGTAAAACATAAACAGCTGTTTATCAAGTTTTTGTGAACTTCTGTAGATAACCCAGAATTGTAAAAGATACAGTATAATCATAAAATGGTTTACTCCTTTTCTTAGCACCACTACAGTTTAAATTAAATTAAGTTGCACATTTTTGTAAATGCAGAAATTTAAATAAAAGTAAAAAATGTTTGAATGAAATTTTAAAATCAACCAAAATAAAGGGAGATTTTTGAAATAAAAAAACCCATTCATTTCTTTTGCTGCAGTAAGATAAGAACAAATGTCCCACCTTTGTTTCATATCCGGTGAGGAAGCCACACTCTACGGACCAGTGTTTGACGCCCTCTCTGTCCCCTTCTGATGCCGACTTGATAATCCGTATATAATCATCCACAAACCGAGCAGAGAAACTCCGACTGGCTCCAAAGTCTAACAGGATCAGCTAAATATGGGGGGAAAAAGTCATATAAACTTTATAATCTTCTTGGAAAAATTTCTTAAATCTGTTTTCACTTGCATTTCAATTAATTGTTCTATTGGACGAAGTGAGAAAGACAGTGCTCATCTTTACAGATGGTAAGAGCATATACATATCTTTCTTTAAAATATTTTTTTTTTTAAATTAGACTGACCTTTCCAGTGTCTGGGTTGTAGAAGAAGTTGGCCCAGTTTGGATCAGTCTGCATAAATTTCCAATCAAATAATTCTGTCAAACAGAGGTCTAAAATTTCTGTGCATATCTGGAAAACATCAAAACATTACTATACAAGTTTATCTGTAGAAAAAAATGAATACATGAACAAATTTTAATTTCATAGCATTTCTATGCTTATACATGTATGACAAATATTTTGCATACTACCACAGCTAAAGAATCAAATTAATGAAACATGCACTCTCAAAGTAGCCCTGAAAGTAACTACATTAACTTAACTATGTGTATGGTCTAACCTGGTCTCTAGTTTCTTGGTCTAGTTCAGTACACTGATCCAGAGGTATCCCCTCCACAAACTCTGTGGTTAACACCTGCCTAGAGCTCAGCTCAGGTACCACAGCAGGAACCTCTAATAACGGGTGGTCCTTTAGTAACTCTCTATAAAGATATTTAAACAATTGCTTCAATTATGTCATTTCCTTTTTTTAAATTCTTTAATATTTCTCCTCTGCCCCTTTTGATCTTTGTAAAGCTTTAAGCTGTTAAATATTTAAGCAAACTATGATTGACCCCAGAAACTGATGTATCTGCTACAACAAAAACAAAATTCCTAAGCCTTAAAATTAACTTGGAGTGACTCAGGTTCCCTGGATGCACTGTGAATAATGCAAGCATAAAAGAATTCCAAGAATTTCATTATATTTGCCAATATGATATTATCTTAATAAAAGTATAAACCCTTGTTTCAGTTATGCAAAAACAACCTAGAATGTCAGTGTACATGGAAAATTCCTGATAAAACTTACTTGAATTTTATACTACATTTGGCCTCTCTTTCATAATCAACCTCCCAGTTTAATTCTCTCTTTGTGACTCTCATCAGGTCATCAATGTACACACCTGGTAATAAAGCACATTACATACAATTAAATATCACAAAACTTCTCTTCAGAGAGATTTCAATACATCTTTTTTGTTACATGTAAAAATTTGGGAACAAAAATATAAAACAGAATAAATTTCTAAATGCAATGAACATTTATTCAAAAAATCATTTGGCGAGAGAATATTTAGGACAGTGCATGGGTTAAGGTATGAGTACCCTCTATTCCTTTACATAATAAAGCTGAAGCCCTATAAGGACAAGGCCCAGTGCTTTTAAGGAATGGAGAGGTACACGGACATTGACCCACTTAAACTCCAGTTTAAAATGTGTGTACTGAATATTTGCCGATATATGATGTAGACTTGTTTTCTGAATTAGTGTTTAATTTACTAGTACCTTTTGGAAACAAATCCCAGATCTTCAAGACAGTCATTAAATTGTTAATGTCACTTTCTATACTGGTTGCCACACCTGGGTACTGTATTAAAATAAATATGTAAAAGTACATGTATGCAAATTTTTATACTTATTCTAAACATATCAATGAAAGAAGTCAATCAAACTTTACATATGCCATCACTAAATTCATGAATCAAAACCTATGAAAGGTCTACATTAGAAATGAGATAAAAATACACTGTTGTATTGTAACTTGAGCAAAACACATAAAAATAATATGTCTACATAAAGATAGAGATATAATATGATTTCCAGAGATCTATTTGCTTTTAATGTTCATCTTGGTAATATGCAGCTCTTTAAACCTGTATACCCGGTACACATCGATCAAACTACAAAGAGTTATCTTTCCTTATGATCATTTATGCAACCTTCACTTATCACATTATCGGTTCACAGTAGTAAAGTGACAGACTTTTACAGAATTATCCCAGTACCAAAGTTTATGAACTAAAAAGTGAAACTATAATTCACACACAGTTTTCTCCACTGACCAGGACTTTGAAAAATGACCTTTAATTTTTTATCGAGGTTGTTATGATCAAATTTTAAAGGTCATTTTCAAAGTCATGGTCAGTGAAGAAAACTGTGTGTATAAGCTACTAAAATTCTTGATAATAAAAATGTAGTCCTTAAAAGATGGTATTTATTAGGGATGTCAAATCAGTCAATTTTAATATTCGCTATATTCACGGTGTTCATAAAAGTGTAAGTAAATTGAAGACTGTAAAACATTGTAAACTCTTGTAGAAATAAAAAATTTTAGGAGGTTATCTCCGTAAATATTTTATAATGAGCAAATTTGATGAAATTTAATATAACAATTTTTAAATTCAATTTATTTATCAGATAAACACGAAATAAAATCATAAGTTGTTCACAGTGTTTTTGTTTAAAAAAATAATCTGCTGCGTAATTGTATAATGTAACTCTTTGTCGCGTTTCAATTATTTTAATTATCACGCTTTACTTTAATTCTAATCAGCGGATTTAATAATTTTAGTACACTTGTTAAAAAGATTTTTATAGCCAACGCTACGGTATTTGTAGTTTGATGCAAAACACAGTTTTTTTAAAGCCTTTGCCCATGGTGTTTGGCATGTAATCAAACACAACCATATCAACAATCGCATGTTATCAACGTGTATTTGTTACATGTACATTCATTATCATTTATTTAAAATTTTTATCGACTTTAAAAAAAAATAAAGCCAAACAAAAAATAACTATCGAACTTACTGGAGATAATTACTATATAAACACTGCCACAGGCGATAATTATTTCGTTGGCCTACATTAACACATTTATGTACCGTGCACTGGTTTTTCGTAAAACGGCGTTTAATGTTTAAATAAGATTGAGAAATCTTCAAAAATATACATGCACTCATCGTATATAGGAAAGTCATTAGTCGTTTATAGTCAAAGACGATTTATAACTGCACTTGTTTTAATTAATCGTCAATTATAAATTAAATCCAACAAATTTATATTAACCTAACCTGTTGATGTCATTTACATGTAGCTCAAGGGATATGGTCAAGGAATGTAACTTTTATTTTTTATCAACTTTCTGTAATAAAATAAAAACACAAAGGGATCGTGTCACTGTCTGTAAGGGTAATTAAAAAACGTGAAAATTACAACCTGTGAAATTAATCCCCTATTACAGTATTCTTGCATACTAGTAATAAAAATGCAGTCCTTAAAAGATGGTATTTATCTAAGTTCAATGACCAAAGCCATGTGACCATTACTGTACATATACTTTAAATACTTATAATAGACAACTGTTGTAAACATGTAATCCCAAGTTTTACCTGGATTTTCATGGCCACCTCTGTACCATCTTTGAGCTTCCCTTTATGAACCTGTCCAATGGAAGCAGCAGCAAAGGGGATGTCATCAATGTGTTCAAATTTATCCTGCCAGTCATCTCCAAACTCACCCCGCAAAACTTTCTCTAATCAAACTTGCAGTGTTGTTTGCTGTAAATGAACACATAATTGATTTATAAATACAGGATCACTGTAAGCTATTATTATTTTTATAAAAAATTTAAATCATTTATGTGTCAATAGAAAAAATATGGAGGATGAACTGCATTCCTAATGCAGAGCATTAATTGACTTACAAGATTTTTCATCTGCCATAGCACCAGCCTGACCCAAAGGGCCATGACCTTATCAATCATAAATCGCACATAACACAACCTGTAACATTCTGTAAGAAAAGATCTTTTGAATTTTACACTGTATTAACTTTTTACATGAATTGTCTGAAATTGCACCAGAGAAATAAATCTATTGCATCTATCATTATTTTAATATTACACATGATTAAATCAAATTTATTCAAGAACTTTACTTTTGTTAAACTGCAGCTGTGCTTCAAAAATACCAGAGAGGTCTGTTGTTAAATTATATAGAGCAGTAACCACAATTCGTTAAAGTTTTATCTCACTCATAAGAATTAATATCTATCTTGCAAAAATAAGGTGTCAGGAAAATTTAGTGATCTACCGTATGTGAAAATCTCATCTTTTCTGGTGCAGTGGTTAAGAAGAAAGAGAAATACGTTGTATTGCTACTTTTTCCTCAGTGTAAAATGTTGATCTGTAATGTACCTGATTGTTTCTTTAGTCCCAGTCCTCTCTTTGTAACCTCAGACAAAGCACCAACTCCCAGGCCCACAAATAAACCTATAGCAAACAGAGTAAGAGAATTACAATGTAGGTATGTATTAAAATTTTTTGGCTTAAGATCAAAGAAATGTAAGATCTGCTTTCAAAATCACAGATATGCCTACGGTATATAAAATACAATAAGAGAAAAAGGATTGATTTTATTATGCAGCATTAAAAATAAGACAGTAATCTTGATAGAAATGGGTTTTCTCCAATCAAACTTGCATTGTTATTTGCTATAAATGAAGTTTATAATTCATTTACCCTTAATTAAAAACATATCCTTTTTACAATGTGTATAGGGTCAGCTATTTTCATTTTTGTTTTAAAAATTGAAATCATTTTTGTAAAACCTATAGATAAAAGTAACCTATATATAAAACACATGGAGCCCATGAACCAAAACATCCTCACCAAAGACAACTCTATTCATTCTTTACTAGATTTTGATGTAAAAGTTTTATCCCTACTATAGAAACAACCTGACCTAAACGGCCATGAAGTTATCAAACATAAATCACAAATAGCCTGTAATCTTCAGAAAGAAGAAATTAAAGAAACAATTTTAATAAATATTCTATATATCAGTCATCTGCTTATTGCATCCCAACAATTGTATATCAGTTAATATTTAAACAATATAAGAATCAATGTTAAAACTGAGAGTCTCATCCTTTCTGGTGCAGTGGTTCTTATCAGAAAAAAAGATTTTTTCCCTTTTTCTTACTCAGTGTAAAATTATGATCTGTAATGTACCTGATTGTTTCTTCAGTCCCAGTCCTCTCTTTGTAACCTCTGACAAAGCACCAACTCCCAGGCCCACAAATAAACCTATAGCAAACAGAGTAAGAGAATTACAATGTAGGTATGTATTAAAAGACTTCATCTTAAAATCAATGATAGTTTTATTACGTATCATTAAAAATAAGAAAGTAAGCTTGATAAAGAGACAGAAATATAAAAGACTACATATAAACAAGAAAAATACAGAATTATGATAAAGCTCTCCTTACCTCCGAAATTGGCCACTCTTCCAATTCTTGATGATGGCACTTTTCTCTCTTTAGCAGTGTCACTTAACTACAACCATATGATTATATTTTATTTCAATTGATACATGTATATTGTGATTTAAAAAATTTTAAATAATGTTATTCATTATCAGCAAATACAAAACAAAGGGCTACAGCTACATGTACCTTTACTTTTGTGAAATGTATTACATGTATATTTATCTACATTTTTATGGTCTGTTATTTAACTGAACCAAAATAATTTTATCACATTGGTGTAATTTATGTCAGCAAAAATAAAGTCATCAAAAAACATGCATATTTCTCAATCTTTTTAATGATATATGTATCATGATTTGCTTCTGTTAAATAGTTCAATATTATCATTTAATCAACTAGTTTTTCTTTCGGAATTCATGAAATCTCCCTCAGCTATGGTTTGACATAGACAGGTAATGACTATGTTTACTTTTGAGAAATATCCCTACCTTTGGTGCAGACTTGAATGAAGAAAGTGGTGGTCGTTTTGGTGTCTTTACTGTTTTCTTCACTAGATCTTCCTTGACTTGCTCAAAAATGTCCTCTGACTCAATCACTGGCTCAGGTTTTAAGACAGCCTCAGTATTAATACTGGATTCTGTTGTTTTTACAGTTTTTGTATTTTCCAAAATGTCCTTCAGTATAGTCTTTGATGGTGGTTTTTTGCCCACCTTGGAGCTTGTCGGCTTGGCAAGATTTTCTTCACCATCCACGTAATCCACTTCCTTTAAAGCTTCCTCATTCACGCCCAATGCCTTGCTGAAGTCACTTGACAGGTCCAAGTCAGATGCATTCTTGTCCATAAATGGAGCAGACATTGATGGGGCATTTGTCCTTAGGGTTCTAACCACTGTAGATGCTTGACTTGCCATCATCACTGTCTTGTCCTTTATTACTTTCTGAAAATTACATATTCATCTAGTTTGAAATGTAGAATCTCGTAAATATACAAATCTACAAGTATACATACATATATACCATTTATATATATGTCATAGGTAGACTGGTGAAAAATCATGTCTCAACTGGGACTTGAACCAAGGATCTTTGGCATACTATGCCAGAACTAATCGTTGAGCTAGTGAGACCAGATACATTGACTAACTTTCACACATTTGTATGCATGGTGACACATTGTGTCCTTTTGGAAAACATGAAACACAACAGTTTTTCTTATAATTCATATATACTTATATTTACATTAAAAAAATCTCTCCAATTTTTTTTTGACTGCCATAGATACATTTTAGTGTATGTAGGAATTAAGTATTAATAGCCTACAAAAATAAATTGTGTTTTTCAGTGATTAACTATACCGGGATGTTGCTTTGGTTTGAAGTTACATCCTGTACAATGGTCTGGGATCTAGCCAACACATTTTCCGCTGCTGTTTTCAGACTGCTGTTCTTCCATACTTGCTTTATCTCTGGTCCCTGAGTCTCTATCACAGCTCTTGTGATGTATTCCAGACCTCTCAGAAACCCTGCCAAATCAGATCTCTTGGCCATTTCTTTAATATTCTGCAGATCTAAAATAAAATTATAGAATATGTTCTGATTGATTTTTTAACCTCAAATTAAATGTCTGAATAAATTCAACGAATTTTAAAAAAAATGTAAATTAAAATTTACAACAAATACCAAAGAATAAAGTTTTAAATGAATTGCGTAATGCACACATAAAACAGCTGATGGTGAACAGAAGATGAAAAGTTACATCAAGGACAAGAGGTCGTCATATTTTTTTTCTGTCAAAGATGGTATAATTTGCACATTTCATTTGGAATGACATACCTTAGATCGTGGACTACTCAACTCTCCATTGCATTAAAGAGTTATACAAGGAAATCCAGTGTTGTACCGCAACCGCACGTTCGCTTTCTCGTGTTTTGGTTTTAGAAATTAGTTTCGTAAGCACCACATGCTTCCGGTATTGAAACAGGAACACATGTTGCCCGATCCCGATCTATATTATGCACACGGATATACTGATTTTCAGTTGATCACTATTGAACTCTCAGTCTGTGAATTAGTTTGTGTAACATTTTTGGAATGTCTTTTTAATTTTTCCCATTAAACTGTTTTGGTTTTGTTCTCAAAAGTAAAATTAATAAATCATTCAATTTGTTATTTGTAGAAGTTAATGAAATAAGTGAATTTTTTGTTAAGAAAGGTCCTAACCACTGAGCCTGATTGGTGCCCTAATCTTGGAGCCTAATAAGTAACCTAATTATGATGCTTAAAAGATGTTCTGAGTGTATAAGGTGTCTTGACACCTAACAATGTTGCGGCATATGTCTTTGGAACTTGGAACTTGCGACATGCCCTTCCCTAACTACTGTAAACCAACTTTTATTTGCGTGCGAGAAATATTCATAAGTTTCGTGACCTCCTTTAAATCGCGCATATTAATTACTGCTAACCATTTATTTTGCTTTTTTGTAGAAAATGTTTCCTTGTTCGTGAAAAATAATTGTCGCAGATTGGTTTCAATTTGACGAATCGCGAATAAAGATGACGCAAATAATAGTTAACAGGTGCCCCTAACTATGGTGCATGCATAATGCCCTAATAGATGTCTTAACATATAGGTTCGAACTTCAGTACCAAATTTTTTCCAAAAAGCACCACTTTCCCAAACCTATACTGCAACGTGTCTGTGGAAAGTGAGGAGGGAATTTCTCTCTCAATGTTCAATGTCTATACTAAGTCTATCTTTGGAAAAAAGGTGGAGGGGGGCCCCCCCGTTTTAAGCCTATGACGTTCTAATTATGGAATCCTTATTTTGTGACAAATTCCCTTACTATGGAGCCTTATACCCTTACAGGTGCCCTGACTATGGGGGTTTATGCCTTAATTGGTGCCCTTACTATGAAGTATGTCCTCACCTGTGTCCTAACTGTTGGGCCTTTTGCCCTAACAGATGCCATAGTTATGGAGTTTAATGCCCTAAAAGGTGCCCTTACTATAGATTGATGCTCTAGCAGGTGCCCTAACTACGAAGCCTAACGCCCTTATAGCTTACAAGTGTCCTTACTATGAAGCATAATTATTAATGCCCTAATCGCAACTTATGAACTTTTATAATTGTTCTAACAGTGTTCTAGTAATGAAGTCCAAAAATCAGAGGCCCTGAAGGTGCCCTAACTATGGAAAATTAGGCCCTCATGCCCTAACTATAAGGCCCTGCAGGTGCCCTAACTCTGGAATTATATCAGGTGCCCTTATATAAGGCCCTACAAATATTTTACCATCTTTTACAGGCCCTCGCAGGTGCCCTAACTTAACTAGAGGCCCTCACAGATATTTTTTAGACCCTTAGGTGCCCTAACTATGGAGCTTAGAGGCCCTCGCAGGTGCCCTAACTATGGAGCTTAGAGGCCCTCGCAGGTGCCCTTACTATGGAGCTTAGAGGCCCTCGCAGGTGCCCTAACTCTGGAGCTTAGAGGCCCTCGCAGGTGCCCTTCTACTATGGAGCTTAGAAGTTATAAGGCCCTGATGCCCAACTATGGAGATTAGAGGCCCTCACATGTGCCCTAACTATGGAGATTAGAGGCCCTCACAGGTGCCCTAACTACGGATCCTAATGCCCTAATTATGGGGCCCCATGTCCTGATATATATAACACATTAATAACATGTGCCCTAATTATGGAGCTAAATGCCCAAACAGGTTTGCTAACTCTGGGGCTTAATGTAACACAGAACGCATCACCACAACTTCACGACAGATGGAACTATGGAGCCTTAGTCCCATGCCATTACAAAGAGGTCTTATAATGTTATAGGTTTCAAACAAAGTCTAGCGTTGTCACTATTATATTAAATCTATTCAAAATGATCAAGAGTTCCTAATTTAAAACACAGGTTCCACATTATTTCTGACGCAGGAACTTTACCTACAGTCACTTACTAAGGACCGATTCTTAGAGATAAAACACGCATAAACTGGAAAATGTTACATAATCATTATCATTAAAAAGTTATGTCGGAATTTGTGTAACAGTAATGTAGCATGAAAATCGAAGACTAAATATTCCAAAGACCCCCTCCCTAATTAAGAAAAAAATATTTAAAGAAATTGATCAAGTCTAGCTTGCATGCATTGTTTGTTTTGAGTGGCATTAATATTAATTTTAGTAAGTAACATGTAGTTTAGACAGTTTAAATTAATTTTTAGCTTGAAGCTGTCTTAAATATCTGTATAAAACGTTTAGGAGAAATATGTGCGGGTTGTATCATTGTTTTTAGACAAAGTGGAAAATACATCTGTATGATTAAGGATGTAGATGGTACATGTATGTAAACAAATGATCACGTATTCCAAAAATATAAAGCTATTTCTGAATTAACTAATTGAAAATATTACTCAACTTTTTTTCTTTCAAAGAAAATAAAGATTCGTTGAATCATAAAAGCAGCTGTGATGGAAATTATAACTTCTAACAATGAAAGACGGTCAAAGTTTAAGATAGATCTAAATAATAAAAAAAATATGAGTGGATATTTGTTTACCTTCAAGCAATCTTATTTTTTTTCATAATGGTAAATTGGTAAATACTGTATGCAAATATTTATCAACGCCCCCCCCCCCCCACCCAGTTCATTTGAACCAGACCCTGGATTGACAGTTTTAAGGCAGTACTATAGTCAAGACGTCATAGAAACTATCAGATGTCATTAAGTTCATGATTTCCTGACCTTTGTTTTTATCTTTTTGCCTGGCGTCTTTTTTAAAAAAATTATTTTAATTTTCTATAGAATTTATTAATCATGAAAAGTTGATTTTTCATTAACAACGAAAAGTTGATTTTCTTTTTTTATTCTTTCCTAAAGCCATTTTCTGCATTCGTTGTCCTTATTTTCTTTTGACAGCATATTAGAAGTTAATAAAATTAAACGCTTCTTTAAGGTGCTTTTTCATTCATAATGAAAAGTTGATTTTCTTTTTTTATTCTTTCCTAAAACCAGTTTCTGCTTTCGTTGTCCTTATTTTCTTTTGACAGCATATTAAAGGTTAATAAAATCAAACGCTTCTTTAATCTTACATGTACCTCAATTCTTTCCGGATACGATAGAAAAAATACTAATAAATTCATTTTATTCATTATTTCGCCTTTAATTGGTTTATTAAAAAAATATTTTGCAGTCAGTTTGATTCTTCAGGAAAATCACCCTCCTAAAGAGAGTTGAACGGGATGTACCGTAGAAGCGCGCCGTGTGTGTGTGTGTTGGGGGAGGGGGGTTGGTTGGTTAGTTAGTTTGTTGGGTGCAAAACGGAAGTGTGTTGGAGTTTGCATCGGTGTCGATGTGAAATACTGCTTGATTTATAAAAATGATCTTTAGCAAGGGAATGCTCCGCTTTGCGGTGCCTTTGTTGCCATTCATTCCATGGTCCGCTCATTTTGTTCCTTCTAGAAAGGTTTAGGAATCTTAACAGCCTCATAAGCGGACCTGAAGATGGAGCAACTGCATTCTCTGTAGAATTAAAAAAAAAACAATTTCCACAAAATTTATAAATCAAAAATCAATAGTAGGACTGTAACTTATAATGTGCAATAAGAAATACTGCTATGTAGTGCAAAAAGTCTTTAATCTGAAAGTCCCTGTTTATTTCGCCAATAGGGTTAGAAATATTCGATCTTTGCAGTTACTGACCCTTTCTTTTACTGATCTGGTATAATTTATTGAAAGTATTTCAAGATCTCTGGGATTGGCTGTATTATACTGAGACCAAAGGTTTCCATACTCATTTCTTGCTAACCCATAGTAGACTTAATTTAGGGCTGTATATAAGCTCACTACACAATAAAATCTGTAATCACCTGTAGAAGGAATGAAAACACCAGAACATATTTTCAGCCCATACTTTATTCTGCAATAAGTTTATTTACTCTGTTTAAGATGATTACAATGGTATTTGCTATAATACCTCCTTCCAATGTACTATACAGATCACACAGTTCCTTTAACTAGTAAAATACTTGTCAATCAAACAAAATTTCTTTTCTTGCACTATTGGCCCACTCATTCAAATTTTCTCTGAGCAAGCTAACAAAGTGTAAATGAAAACGTATATCCTTCCACATGTATCTTGACTATCAGATATTTTTAAAATTCAATGACCAAAAAAAAAATTTAAATCAAAATCCTAAATACCACAGAAATCTTGAGAGATTAACCCTATAACAATCAATTCTTTCTTTCAAACAAATAAATTGCACCTCAAATTATCACAGCATGTCAGTACATTCAAAATAAATGGAAGATTTCAACATAGGCATCTCTTGCTTTCTATAACTCAACTACCCTTATCTCTCACACAGGCTTTCACTCTAGAGCATTTCTCCCTGAATTTCATGTACAAAAACTCAGCACTATATTGGTTTCAAAACCAAACTTCTGTCCATTATCCATTAACACATGGCAAAATTCCATTCAGTGTGCAAGTTTTGGTTTTAAAAAATATTAACTCAAGAAGTCTGAATTTCCTCCAAGATCTGTCAATCAGTTTTGTGTTCAAACAAAAATGTATTCTATTTAATAATAGAGAAGTACTGAACATATGTTTCTCAATTTTTTGCATTAAAATATTTTGAAAGAGATACTAGAGCAAATACCATGTCAATTAATTATCTTTACAGAAACATTCAGAGCAATTCTGTACTTTCTTTTGTACATCATTCTATATTAAGCTTATCATATAGGTGACAAAAAGAAGGCCAAGAATTCATCACTGAATTCTCTGGGGGGAAAAAAATTAGAAATCCAGAAGTTTGGTTTTTAGATTTGTTTATTTGGCACATGCATATTGATGCCACTAAATAATTTAGACAATAGTTTGTTCTTCACATGACTCCTAATCAGTGCATATCTTGGGGAGAAAAAGAAAAAAAAACTACAATAAATTATATATCTTTAACTGAAAGCCATTAACAAACCATACATACTAAAGTGACAACAATTTGCTTTACAGTAGAAATAAAATATTTAACAAAACATAACACAAGACTGGAGTTTTGCTCTATTTTCCACCATCAATCTTCACTCACTTGAAGTAGTTTATCCTTTTATGAGGTATATTAAACCAAACAATATCTATACACAACAATCAGGATTGTAGGCCAACAAACAAAAAAAACAGTCAAAATAAAAACTCTGTCCCTTCACTCACCAGCAACAAAAATAATCATCAAGTTAGTTAAGAATATTGTAAGAGAAAAAGAAAAAATTTTGAATTCATCGTCATAATCCAAATCATCATCAGTGTGCACTGCAGCTTTTATACATCTAACACAAAAAATTTTCTGACGTGTGTATTATTAATTAAGTTTACAAATTCCAATATAAATACAATATTTCCATTGTAGACTGATGGCATCCTACTGTTTTGTGCATGTTAGATTACACTCAAGATTTATACACCTCACCAAAAACATTACAGCAATACCATCTGACTTAATTCACATATAAATAAAATATTTCTATAAATGTCAATATATAATTTGCATGTACTTATTTACAAACAGGAATTTCCGTAGTCATAGCAACACAAGCACTATACAATGTACATATTCTCTGTGTTCACATGTTCTTCCCCAATCACACAAGGTATCCTCATTTACCTGCACGAAGGTTAAAATTACCTTCAAAAAGGTAAGATTGACCTTTGTTTGGGTAAGTAAAATACCAGACAAGTAGCATTCAGATATATAACGATCCCTGCACAGCATTAAAAAAATCATATAATGACATTGCAATTAAACCTAACTAAGATTTTCTACAGACTATGTACAATTCTATGTGGTTTAATGATCTTATTGGAATATCACAGCTTAAAAAGGTTTAAATAATGAATTGCTCACTATAATGTGACAATGTGGTGTGAAAAATAAATATTAAATGTAACAATATGACATTCTGTTCTGGGAAAAAAAATGAAACAAGAGGGAACTACTGGTATAAAAAAAGTTGTTATCTCCCTTCCTCATTTTGTTTCTATGAAAATTCAATCTCATGTTTAAGTCAGCATGGTATTGCTATAATCCAACTAAAAACTCAGGAATAAGATGTTTGGATCCAGTTCGCAAGGTACAGTTTGCAACATAAGTGGATAACTTGTAACTTGGTTAAACTGGAAAAAGGATCATAAATAGCTATTAAAAAAATATATAAATCTTTGCATATCACATCTTTACCCAACTCATGTTAGAGGTAGACTAGATTTTTTTTTACAATAAATATATAATATATAAATCCAAATGATGCTATTATAAAGTCGGTCTGTGAAATACTGTCTGAATTGCTTCAATGGAAATGTTCAAGACCCTTTATTTTGCTTCACAATTTCGATTTTAATCTTCGGTGGAAAAATGAAATGGAAGATTAATACTTATTATAAAACTAAATGTACATAAACTGTGATCTCAAAAAAGGAAAGAAAATCCTAATTGGAAATGATTAATGTTCTTCTTCGGAATAATTTGTGGATGACTGAAAGTATATTACTAAATGTTTGCACCAATATTTGTGGAGTTCAAAAAATAACTACTACCCCTTGTCAAAAGAGCAGCACATTTGCAAAGGCAAAATAATAAAAGGAAATGGAGAACATATTCCACTATATACAAATAAAAAATAAACTTCTCTGATTAAATGTTGGATGAAAATGTTTTTGAGATCTTTATATCTGCTTTCGTGACGAGTTTCCATGTGTCTCTTGATATGTGTGTGGAATAAAAACAAACATCAATTATTATGCCTCCTACGTCTGTAATCTGTGTGTAAAAACTGACTAGGTTTGTTTCATCTTTTTTATCAAAAGAAAAAAAAAATCATGAAAGCTCTGTATGAAAGTTTTGTACATCTGTCGTGAAGTTATGGTGATTCGTTCTGTGTTACATGTTAAATATGTATACCTCTACAAGTATGATGGATGAAAACCCAAGGGAGTTAATTCTAGCAACAGCAGGAAGTTGCACTCAACAAATATTCTACTCTTTTGAGAAATGGTAATATCTACTGAGAATTGTGAGATGAGATGAAACATGTACCAAGGAGCTGGCTCCAAACACCATTACGCCATGATGAAAACAATGACAAAAAGCCATCACACAATCATAAATAATAATCATGATAGTAATTTTTTTTCAAAAAGGTCAAGTATTGTTTCTGGGTTTTTTTTTCAAATCTGTTTGAAAGACATTGTAGCTGGCACATCATCAAATAACAAGAAACTATATGATAAATGCCAAGGATGACAAAATGGGTGATTTCAAAAAATGCAAAGAACCCAGAGAATACACGAATGTCCATAACACTGATGGTGTGTAATTTCATGCGAAAAAGTTTTGTGTTTACTGCTGAAAGACGATACTTTTTAAACATGGGCTGAAAGTGGCTTTGTAAACAAGCAAAATTGGCAACAACAGAATCGAAAGAGAGCAAGAAGAAAAAAAATATCTTATATACATATAATATTACTCTAGCCTGCTTCACACTTGAACATTAAGATATATTTGGGTAAAAAAAAAATCACTTGATACCCATCTGAGGATTTAAAAAAGAAGGAATAAAATGACACACACATCCACACAGCTCTGGGTAAAGATAACTACTGCTTCAAACACTTACTAACAAATTCTAGATATAAATATTCCAATATGTAATACATAAACAATCTAGTAATGCAGATACATAACACCAGTCGGGAAGGGAGTTTTGACAGCTCTCTACGTCTTCTTTCTTTAAAAAAAAATATCAGAATCTGTGACATTGTCACCCAGGCTCACTTTCTAAGAAGTTAATTAATGAATTATGTAAATATATTAATTAGTCAGTCATAGTGGCATGATTACATCATGGTAATTAGATCTCAAACTGCAATATAAATAGGCATACAATTTTATACAACAGCATTTTACTACAACTGTTAACAACTTACTTAAATAATAACAATTAAAAATGACTACATATTTAAACAATGTAACAGGTATTATAATTTATACACATTAATAACTATACTGTTACATCATTCCATTCACTGACTCTTGAGAAATTCCCCAAGAATTACTGATGCTTTATGGACAATGGACTTGTTTGTCACAGACAATATCCCAGTCATTGCTTTGCATTATCGAAAAAGTAATCCAAAACGGTCTTGAACGAAAAAGCCCAATCATGCGTGTTTCTATGGAGTTTGATATGTTTTAGATGGATTTCATATACATTCCATTTCATATCTGAATGCTTGGCAATTCAATATCCCTGCATTTTGTCACTTCCATTCGAATTAAAAAATAAAATAGTGTTTGTTTCACGACACCCAGTAATGAACTATGATCAACCTTTCTGAGAAAGGCAAGGTTTCAATTGAAAAAATCCTTTATAGTTAATGCACACAAAGAAAAACTAAGAATAAAAAATATATATCAAACCAAAATCTTAAAATATTGTTAAGAAACCATTACATGATTGGCTAAAAAAGTTTCTTTTCACCGAAACCTGGTTCTGCATCGAGAACGTTATCTTCTTTCAATCTCTATAATAAAACGTCAAATCCTGATCATTTTGTTTTAAAAAAAGTTCATTTGCATTCAATCCACTCTATGAGTGCTAAGTGGTTGATTTGATGAGGTTTTAAATAGTATGAAATTTAATGCTGGAAAAAACGATATCATATTTACATAAAAACAAAGATTTAAAACAATTATCTTCATCACATGCAGAATAAATAAAGAAAACAACAAAATGCTCTTCTTTTCTGAAGAGTACGATAGATACAAGTCTCTGTTGTAACTCAAAAACAACAACAAAACAACAATATGACTTTTTTTCAAGATGGTCATGCACTGAAAGAAGATCTGTAATGACTCTATATGCATTGTGAAAAAAAAAAACAATATCCTTTATCAAGATGAGGGGTACAGTGCATTCCAAAAATAATATTAAAATATAAACTCATTAAAATTAGAAAAAAAGGAAACATATAATCTATTATTTGGAAAGTAAATTAAAGCCAGTTGTGGGTCCTAGCGTGCAGCTTGCTGGGCCCTTTTGATCTCCTCCTGTTGTATCCTTTGCTGGATTAAATACCTGGCTTTACTTATATTACTGGGAGATCCAGTGACAGTGACGATGCGGTTACGTGTTCCGGGCACATAAACTCCTTTTTTCGATATCTGAATGTTGGTTTGAGTGAACTGCTGCAGCTCCACTATTCCTTTCCCCCCGGGCCCTAGGATGGCTCCTACTATACTCTCCGCCACCTCCAACTCTTGTTTCTGGGTCCCCTGCTTGTCTTCTGTTGGGCTGTACATTCCAGTCCCCAGTCCGAATGAATTTTGATTCAAATTCAAACTGATGTTTGGAGATCTATCCATCTGAGGGAATCCCTGCGGAGTACTGGCATATGTTGTAGCACTAAATGAATCATTCAGCATTGGGCTTCCACCATATCTCTCTTGACCCATGCTTGGAGAAGAACTGCCAAAAAGGCTGGAACCAGCCCCCGAGCCAGAGCTTCCTAATCCAGATGAACCACTGCCAACCGGCCCAAACAGACTACCAGCAGTGGTGGAGTTGTTACTTGTGTTCAGAAATGAATTATTGTTCACAGTTTGTGCAGAGGTGGTTGGGGTGGCAGCTATCATTTGAGTAGCTCCCATGGATGAATTCAGATTCATGCCAGCCAAGGTGGCAGATTGGGTGGGCATACTTTGCATTGTCATGCCAGGAATCTGGTTCAGTGAAATCATGTTTAGAATTCCATAATTAGCTAAAGTGTTCATGGCTACAACAATTTCTTCGGTAGCCTGATCAGAATAGCCACTGCTTCGGAGAGTCATTTTCAAACTTTCTAATCCAGCGGATGTAAAGGCTCCATTAGGATTTCCTCCTAGAGCAGCATTTATATTCAAATTTGTCATTCCACTGCCTAAACTGCTATTTAGTACATTTCCGTTAAATCCTATACTGTATGCTGTGGCACCTTGTGCCTGATAATTGTTCGTGTTCACCTGCACCATTTCCTGGCTACGACTCTGTGTGAATGCATTGTTTGCAAATGGTGATCCAGTTGGGTTAGCACTAGCTACAGGTCCTGTATAATCTGCATAGCTTATATTTGGACAACTTCCACTTTGGGGATCTTCTACAATTTTTTGTAAAATAAGTTCTACAGCTTTTCTGTTATTCTCAATTTCTCCTGCAAAAAACAAATAAAAAAGGTTATTTTTTTCATCACACTGATAGCAAAAAAGAATATCATACTACAGCTTACAATTCAAGAAGAATGAAAACAGCAATTGACTGATCGATACACAAAATGCTCTGTTTTAAAAATATACCTCTCTTTGAGAGCATGGAAGCGTTATAATAAAACTTTGATCACTATTTGTCAAAATTTATCATTACTGTTTCTAATGTAAAACAAATACAAGTCTTATGAATTTTTGACTTTGTAGAATACCTTCACTCAACATACCCGCTACAGTGATGCAGCGCTCAGGTAGATTGGTTTCTTTTGACTTCTGGGAGATTTGAATGTAAGCCCCGCTTTCTTCTTTGATTTGTTTGATGTAGTTACCCCCCTTGCCAATGACCATGCCAGCTGTACTGTTTGGAACTAGAATTTTTACCTACAAAAATATAAAAACTTGTTAATCCATTGAAATGAATGCAGCTATTAATCTTGACAATGCACATAATAATATAGTTTGAACCTCCACTGATACTTCAGTTATCAAACTTTCTTTATAAAGTTTTCTTTCAGCCCATAATAGAAACAAAATTCTGTTCATTTTTAAGGGGGTACGGGGAGGGAGGGGGTAAATTTTTGTTTTTGGTGTTTTTTTTGGTTTTGAACATCGTTTGATTAAATGATTTATTCTGACGTAGTATATAATATGTACTCTTAACAATGATAACCAGACATTATATTAAGAATGTGTTCAAAGACTATAAAGTTGCTAATTATTATGATATATAACAGCTAACAACAATTTGCAACAGACATTCCACCAAACAGAATTATTTTGAAACTGGTTCATTCTAAAGGATGATCAGATAATGGTTCAGCTGCCAAGATACGAAAATGCAGTCATTTTTTTTCTCTTAAAAGCAACAAGAAACCTGCAGTTCAACTACATTTGAAAAGCACTTCATTTCACCTAGTCCCACTTCATGGCTTTTTTGACAAATATTGTTTAGACTCAGAAGAAAATAGAATTCTTTTAGTATTTGGCAGAAGAACAGAAAATGATCTCAGCTCCACGTGCCACAGAGAGATTCCATTAAAGTGCCAACAGATCTTTTATCTATCAACATGCGCATTGTGGAGTTTTTTAGGCATTCTGTTATATTATCCATGAAATATACAAAAGTTCTTTTTTTTTACAAAGGCCCAACTGTTGAGTTTGACATGGAAAATTTCCTTGAACATAATTATCTCTTGAGAGAGAAAATGAGAGAGCGATTCTTTTTATTAGGATAGAATTCTAGCATTTACCCTCAATTTTTTGTACTATACAATCAAAATGTTATCCAGAACAAATGATTTAATCAGAATCACAATTTTTTTTTACCATTGATGAAATAAACATGCTTTCAATATTAAAATATGTTTGGGGATTCTTTTTGTCAATAACAAATGTTGTGGTTTCCGATCCATTGAGCTAAGCTTCTGAGACAGCTGCTAACAACATCACAGGAGGCCATTTACCTCCCCTTAATCTGACATCATCAAGGTCATATATATATCTGTAAAATGGCTAAAGCCAAGGAAGCAGTATGTCAACTGCAAAAACGATTAAGATTTACAGAAACTGTGTATAAAAATTCTTAACCTGAAGCTAAAAATATTTTTAAATCTGTAAATCTAATCATTCCTTCCTTATCAAACTTGAAGACGAGACACAGGCTAGCACAATGATGTAACACTGATATGAAGAAATTAAGACAAGTATCTACTCAACAGCAGCATTTAATCAAACCACCACTTCCCATGGTGTGTATATAATATATAAACATATGTACAAATCAACCGACTGCAAAAAATTGCACAGAAACAACCCCAGCCTTTTGTGAATGAAAGACTAAATTTCAGGATATGTACATTTTTATAAGCACTCCCACAAGCATTGTAGTGGCATACTGCACAAAAATCAGTTTCCGTTGGAATTGACAAATCCTGCTGGGTTGACGAGCTGCACATAATGCAATGCTTAAGTTTTATCTGCCAAGCTATTCTTATTGATTTAACAAACCAAACATCAATTAAAAAACGGATGCATTATACCAACAAAATCAATTATATCAAACCTGTTCTTTTCATATTAAACAAAATAACACTTTCAATATAGGCATTGGAATTCTTCACTATTGAGTGATGGCTATAATAATCACCTAATAATATGCTGACAAATTTTTGTATACCTTGATTTCCCCTTTCTATTTTTTTTTTCCAGAGATATGTAACATTAAGTCTAATCAAACTTCAGAAATTTCAATTTCTTTACAAAAAAGAAAATTAATGGACTTTTTATCAAGAGTAAATTTTAGAGATCACAAAAAAATGTTAGTGAATACCATGAAGCTCTAAACAGGTGTGAATGCAATACACTTATATTCTTCCCTAGGGTTTCAATATCCTTGTTTGTATTAAATGTATACACGTTATTAGTTTTTTTTTGTACCCTATGTCCATTTTTGTTTTGGTTGAATAAAGTTCTTGGAACTAGGACAAAAAAAATATTCATAGAATGTTGCAATAGGTTTAATTGCACTTAAACACCCACTATAATGATAAAATTGTATGATGTACAGTACATGGATATACCCCAACCCCTTGAAAAAATCCTAAGGAGAACACAATGAGATTTCCACATAATATATGTCAACGTTTCTTCCTTATTTTTTCAATATTACCCCCTTGTTAAATATGTTCAAATCAATAGCAATATGAGACGATACCTGTGTATTGGTATAAAATTGCAATAGGAATGGCAGCATTTGTTATTTATCAACATTTTTACTTCTCACCTTAGTTTAATGAACTTAAAATCTTAAGAAACAGTAAATGTAATATTTTATGCTAACGTCCATCTTTACAAACCAAACTAATCACAATTTTACCTGTCTGTGTCGTTCAAAGTTTTTATTTGTTTCGTCAGGTTTGGGGTTGGGATCTGGTTTTTCTCGGATTTTCTCCATGATGAAACAATGGACTCTTTTGACGGCTTCTACTCCCCCCATGATCAGGCAGACCCTCTCTGTTGTTCCTGTAAAACATAGCAATATGTCAATCTACATTAACTACGCCAGCTGCCAAAGACATTCCAACATGATTTACAGATTTACACTGGTCTAGATTCCTCTGTCTATGACACACAAATATTCCTTATGTTAAGGGTCTGCTTCCAATGTAAGAGAGTCTCAGAGTACTTTGTACTCCCTATTCACCATGAACTTACTGTCTTGATAAATTTCAATTTTGAACCTTTTTAATATCTATAAAGCATATACTTTTGAAGTTAACAATATACATCTAGTACCAGCAATCCATATAACTGGAAGACATGATAGAATTATAGGTTTAGGGACTACAAATTCTAAAAAAGTTGTATCATTTATGTTTGAGAATCTGCATTATATGACCTTTCTTGTTTCAGTTTCTGATAATTTGCAGTTGCCACAAATACATTGATTTAAACTCCTTAATAATTAACCAATGTCACAAAGGCGGTAGTCCAAAATCGACTTTCACGTTGATCATTTAAGCAACAATTACAGTAAGTTAAAAGCCCACACAATATGTTCCTGAATTATCTGCTATAGTTCTAGAGACAGACTCCCTGCCTGTATAAACCAGTATACCTTTGATAAATTATGCAGTTTATCCTATTCCAATGAAAGGCAAGGTTTAGTGAAACTATATTTAAGAAAAAAATAAGCTAATTAAGTGAACCCAATTGAATACATAGGTAAATTTTATTCAAAAATGATTCACTGAAAACTGAAAAGTTTTATTTTACTGAATTTATGATGCACATCTTTTTATCTGCATCTTGATTAAGTAAACTGATAATTCTCTTGTCAAAAAATATGTACAGACAAATCAAATGTACTGCAAATCTGAAGTAAAATTAAAACTGCAGGGGAAATGAATTCTCACTTAACTTTATTTTATATGAAGAGATCAGTTTCTCCTTTTAATACAAACATGTTTTTGCTGTTGATGAGTAGCTATAGGGAAAAGGATTAAAGGGGCAGTGTCCTGTTGAAGGGTTCTTTTAAGAATGCTCACAATTCATTAATAATTGTAAGGTGTTGGTGCGAATCATACAGCCCAGTGGCTAAGTAATGTGACAGCCTTCACTTTATTATGTCCTTAAAAACTTTTACTCTCTCTCTGATATAAACACAGTCCACCCAAAATTTGGGTGTATCTGCGGTGATAACGATGGATTGCATCAATTGGTCCCCAGGCAAACCTTTAACTATCTGTGGACAATGTCTAGAAGCAGTTACAATTAATACATTTCATTGAATTGTTGGCCAACAAATACAGACTCTTTCTGAAAAATCAAATAGACACTTAAAGGCAGGAAAAGGTCGTGGGACTTTCTAATACTAGTAACTAGATTCAATATGGTGGACAGCCAATGGACATTAAACTCTGTTCCCACCGCTGTCACATGTATCTATACTAGCAGTCTGCCTACAACATTTTATAACTATTTCATTACTTTTATTCATTGATGTAAGCACACTCAGGTGCTGAAAGCCATCACTTCTATAAAATGGCCAGGACATAAATTTGGCTACCATATAGCCATTGTCATGAATGCATCCATTTACATACTAATCTTTTTTGCTTTTCGCTGTGATATTAAATATAAGAACATTTCTGCAGACTTCTGTCTTTCGGGAAATGAGACAAGAATTCAGTTCCTTAACTTGAGATATGAGAAATGTATCAAGAGAAAAATTATAATCTCCATAAAAATGCATTTGTTGACAGGAAAATATCTTAATGTTTGAAATACCAGGTAATAATACAGACTTAATTCACAACAACAGAATCATACAACTACATCTGTAGTATGCTAAAAAAAGTGCTGATTTGTGAAAATCTGAACAGATGGTCTTGTTAACGACAAAAAAGATAACAAGGACAGATTTTGTGTAGTGATGATAATTATCTTGTTAACTAGGACATCAGATCTGCTCCCTAAGTAACACGGTTACATGGTAACAGAGAGCCTTGCTTTGTGATTGATGCCCTTACCAGGGTTAATGGTTACCAAAGTGCACTTCGTCTACCAACACCTGGAGATTTGTAGGACATTTCTTTTCCATGTCTCCTTCATACAATACCATAATCATGGGCTATTTCTTTTTTCCAGGCCAAAATGGATTGATTTTTACTACATGTATTTTTGTATTTTTGGGAGGTTGTTTATGGGTATAGGGCTTCACAAATCAAGAGATATGTTTAAAATAAATTCACATGCTCCGAATAATTTTAACCTAGCACAGTTTTTAAAATTGAAGAACTCCTTATAAATTTGTTAACTTATAAATCATAAATCTGTAAAACTGAAAAATTCTATGAAAAATGTTCAAATTTTTTTTTTAAGTACATGTATATATACATTTATATAAATTCAAATATATACCGTTAAGTATATACATAGTTTAAATTTAGTGTACTTCAGATTATTCAAACTAAATGCTTGGCTGTGCCAAATTTAATTGTATTTAACAGTAAATCCTTCCAAAATTTTCTCTTTCACAGTGCCCTCACATTATGATTAAAAAATTCCTATGCTTAGCATGTTGTATTCAGGCAGGCATAAAATTTTCTTGTTGTTAATATTAAATGCTCCGGTAATAGATTGAGAGATAGGGACTATATAGAATTAAAATACTGGCCTCCGTGACTTTGGAGCCTAATTCAGACTAATAAGATTTGATGTTTACCACTTTAATTAGAATTATACACAAGTTGGAAAGGTTATTGTTGTGCCCAACTTATTAATTTCTCCTAGTCAAACTAAATATGAAGATGTAAACATCAAAGTTATATTTTATGACACAAAACTGACCATCAATTTTTTTAGAAATATAAAAATAACTAATTTCTCTATTAGTATTTGAGGTACATTAAGACTTATTTCTAGATGAGAAACTCTAAACTCCTGAGTGGAAGCATTCAGATAATGCACAATTCTCTGATGTGCAATGTAGTTATGCAAGAACCTGCATACATCATAATTTGTGTGAAGTGTGTGTGTGCAGATCCTGTATAACCAAGTGTGAACTGTGTATAGGATATAATACAATGTACAATGTTGATGTATACCCTAGCTTGTTTATGTCATTTGTTTGCTAGATAACATTAGTAAAGATGTATTAGCTATGGCATATGTGTAGAGTCTTGCACCAATGAAATTAATATTTATTACATAATTATATGTAATTTGCATTTTTTCTATTAAAAGTGCAATATCAAGTCATACGCTGGATAGACCAAAAAAAAGGCTTATGCATTCAGTATTTACTATTAAGGAATAGAACTATTAATTGTGAAATACTTTACTACAAAAACATTTACCGGGTAAAACTAACAACTGGAATCTTACTTTTTCATGCAAGCATAAACATGTCTGTGACTTTACATGAGGCACAGAGTTTTAAAAAGATGGATTTTTCCTGCCTAAACTTATGCTAAATAATTGTGGACTTTAGCATGCATCGGCAGCCCCTACAGGTATTTTCACTTTGAAAATCTCTGATAAGTACAAGTATGATCAATCAAAATGCGTGGAGAGGCCCAATGCTTCAGTAAACCATCGGCACATAATACCATTGTCTGAATTACCTACACCGAAACCCCCTTATCTTTCCTCATTGAATAGACAGTTCAATGTTTCATCACTAATGTGCTCCATAATGATTTTTTTCTTCTCAAAAGAATCTCATACATGCTATTTCGGTAATTTTTTTTCTTTACCTTGAATTGGAAACAGGTGATAGCACGATAATTAACACAGCAAAACGTGAACATATTGTGAGAACTGGGAGATAATCTGAATATGCTTTGTTAAAACTGCACTGCGCCATGCTTTTTGGTATACATGTAAATGATCCAGATGATAGTCAAGCATTTGCATACAATTGGAGAGACCCAGAACATACCAAAAAATAATTATCAGAAAATTAATATTTCATGCAGATATCTACTGAGATAACATTCTTGCATCTTATCGGAGGTGCACTTTTTAAACTGCTTCTGCTAAATCTGGTTCGCTTTTAATTTCATATTTCCACTTCAAACTAAAAGGAATGAAGCAACTGAGGCAAAGTTGATTTCCCTTACTCAGCTATTTGAAAAGCAATATCTCTTAGTCTACCAACTTTAAGGAAAAGAAAATGGTTAACTTAAGCATATAACTTCATTTCTGAGCTTAAATTTTAAAGTAAGGAAAATGTATGTTGAAAAAAAAGAGGAAGAAAACTAAACAAAAATAAAAAGTATATCGGTATGTCTAAATAGTCTTAAGGATTTCCCTTCGTTCACATTTTAATCCATTTTATTTTGGCTATGTAAGTTCCTACTTGTACCCGACCCGATACAATTTCACTTTTAAAAGTCTGTATCTTTCAGATAATATAAAACTGTAACACAATTCTAAATGGAGAAAGTCTATAATTACATAGCTTTAAAAGGCAAGCATTCAACAAACCATTTAAACCAATGAACTTAAACAGGCTAATTTGTGAAGGATTTCTCTCTTTTGTTCATGTACCTTTAACATAAAATATGTTTACATGTGTGTATATCCAAGGAAAATTTTGTACATGAACTGTATACCATAATCATGTATTCTTTACAGTATGTAAGATTTATCATACTATCAAATTTCTTAAAACTAAAACAATTTTATCAGATTTAATGTCCTGTTGTTGATTTCCTGGATTTCTAATGCCATAGCAACACGAATGTAAATGTACATCAAATATGGTGGTGAAAGCATTTCTTGGTAGTTAACGGTGTAGTTGGCCAGTTAATTACAAATAATATCATTATGTCTGCACAATAACTCTCTTTATAATACAATGAGATTCATTATCTCTCTGAACTAACATTTATTTTTCCCTAAGACGTCTACATAAAGAACAATTACTTATAACCTTGATATTCTCGACTTTTTACCTTACAAACAACTGAAGTATTATTATAAACTGTAAGTTAAGCTGCTCCTTGTATTGCTGCTTCAGTACTGTATTTGAAAAGTCACACTCCCTCCATAGAGTTACAGTATAAAGCTTTGTAGGTTTTGCATCTTCCCTAGCAAAGCATTTCTGATATATTTTTGTGCTTTGCAAGTTGTAGTAAAAAAGTCCTAATACCTCAAAATATTCTCCTGCATGTATATATATATGCATTTATATTGCAAAAAAAATCCCAAATCAATGTGAGAGAATAGGTTTTACATATAATTTACAATAAATCTTTCTGAATAGCAATTATAGAATACCTGGGTAGAAATCATTGGCTTTTGACATTTTGACACGGGCACCAGCTTCTTTTTGTACTTGGGCGATGGTTTCTCCTCCTTTTCCAATGATGGCCCCTGCTGCAATACTGGGCACTAAGATCTTCAGATGTACATTGTCACCTGAAAATAAAAGACATTTAATCAACCGAAGTGTTCATCTTATCTTGTTCTAAATAAATCAATCTTACATAAATTATATTAATTTGACTTTTATTCTAAAATCATTTCATGATTTTACAATACCCCCCTACATTTGCTTCTACTTAGATACAAATTTTAATTATCTGTGACTTTTGCTTCTAATTTTCCTTCCTCTCAACCACTTAACCATATCGATAAAGCCATATATCTGTTTGTAATTATCTAAAATGCTTAAGCCTACTAGGTGCTGAAAAAATGCAGTTCTAATACATGTCTAGCTACATTGAACTCAATAAAATGCACAATATTGACTATTTTCAATGCCATGATTTAATCCAACACACATGGCCCATAAAATCAATGATAAAAGTCTTTTATAATCAATGCTGGGTCTGAGCTGGCCATATTAAGAATTATGAAAGTTTAATGTGCTACAATCTAGGTAATTTAAGGGAAGAAGCTCAAAGCTTCCAGTGGGGTTTTTCTAACCCACACTGGTTGCATTCCACTAAGTCAGTTTCTCCTCTCTGATATGAAAGATGGTTAACCAGTTCAGGCATAAAAGGTTCATATCCCCTGTAATTAAATGCTTTTCCTTCATATTCACTTCAGCAAGAGGAAGACAACTCGATGATCTGAACTTTATGAGAAGTCTATTATTAACAAACTCTAATTTATCAGAAGCATAGTGTCTTCTTTACTTTTGCTTTCATTACTGCAGAAAAAATTCAGATGCTGTGATTATATACTAGGAAGAAATGTGAAGAAATGGATGTAAAAGTGTACTCTAAACTCTCTCTCTCTCTCTGACAGCTTGTTTTATGATTGTAGATATTAATAGAAAATGTTGCCAGATGTTTCTGGGGGAGGGAGAGAAGATGCCTCAGGCCACAAGACAGTAGATCACACAGAATTTTAGTACAGACTGCCCCATCTGTTTTCACTTACTGGGACTCCCCCCTTAACATCCAGACTTGTGCTCTTGGTGAGGGGGCATCCAGTTAGAGACATCATTTAAAGCACATGTCATAATCCAATCTGCTTACATCAGAGAAAATAAACAGATTTCAGAGATAATCCACTGCAAAGAATATATCACAGAACCATTCCATCTATTCTTAGCTACACATGCCCAGTTACCACGCTTCATACCTCCACACACACTTAAGCTTAAATTTACCAAAAATTTGGATAAAATGACTTTTTAAGAAATTAAATCATTTTACAGAATTGCAAGATTTATTATAATGGTAATATATCAATATATGTATCCAAAATTTACAAAAGAAAGTGATACTGGAAACCAAAAGATAATTTTTTGAGCGATTCCTACTGATTAATACCCTAAAAGTTTTCAACTGGATTTGTATTACCCGTTAATACATAACAGGCAATAAACAGATCACCTGCACATCAAGTAGAGAGGTAATACATGTATCCCTCTACCAACTAGGGGTTAAAGTTTTGACCTTGAGATGGCACCATCAAAAACCTCATACATGTGAAATATTTTCAGCATTTTATAGTGTAGGCGGTTGTAGCTTTATCTATCAAGGTTGATAAATTGTCTGTTTTTATGACATCAGAGGAAACCTAAGCCTATATTGCCCTTCCTTCAACCTTCAGTACTATAAAGCAGCATTCTTCTTAAACCTGGCCATTTTCTGTCTATGTATCAGACATTATAAAGGTAATCTTCACCAAGGAGAAGAAAGCAATAGGTACCCACAACATTCTCTACAGATTTATAGAGAAGGCAGCCAGAATGTGTTATATCTTATCATTGCAGAGATGCTCTTTTGGAGGCTGTGCTTCTTTCTCTCTTCTGCCATAGACAAGTATCTGTTAGATCAATCAATTTTTCACAGCAAAATATTTCTGCAGTGCGGCATTCCACATTATATCAGCATTGTGCTTGTGGTATCTTGTAATGAGTACACATCAAGCCGTGGCGGTTATTCCTCCCCGTCTATTTTGGAAGGAACACACACTGTAATTTCAATCTACCAATACTGTCATTAAGCCTTCATCCTGGACATATCTGATGTTTAAGGAATCAAAGATAGACTTGATTTTTCACACATGCAAAAAAGAAAAAAAGGGGGGAGGGCATTCACAAAGATGATTCACTAGAAATTACAACTGGTAACGGATTGGACTTGTACAGGTAGACGTGATGTATGAACCTCCTAAAGAATTACACCTAAGGTCATTTCAGGTCAAGGTGTGTCTACAATATCATCATTTTCCCCCTGAAGGTTTGAAGTTGCGCTATATTACCTTACATGCATTGATCAAAACTAATTAATCTAGTAAGTTTTATAGATAAATAAAAGAATTAAAAAAAAAATACATGAAATAACACACAACTGATCTTTAATTAAAAATTAATAATCCCAATTTTTTAAATCTAAATATTATCATGTGACATGGTCAACCTAGGTTTAAATAAAAGCACCATTGTTTACCCATACAAAACCCTTGATAAATAAGACATATAGAACATATATTGTAATTTCCATCTATTTTAACTTATTGACTCTCCTAACAGGAAATCAACTAGCCCTTTACAATCAGCTCTATAGAAAACTTGTCATTCTGGGCGCATTAATACAATGGTGAATAAGCAAAGTTCTCTTTTCAAGTACTCCTGGCCTTCCAATTTGCTTTTCTACAGTCAGTATGAAAAGAGATAAATGATGTTCAATTCATTTCTAAGACTCTTCGTCAATGCATTCTAGGATTTTTGTATATTCAGTTAAAGCTTTCTGTTTGCAAATTAAGAGACTATTGCTCAAGAATACTGCCAAGCAATTACAAAAAGATCAATTCTCGATTTGATCAGTATGCCTATCAGCGGGATCAATGCACATAAGATTCAAAACCTCCATCCCCGCAAAACTCGGAAATTTGACCTGCCCGCAAATCAACAACCAATTTCTATATGGACTACTGCTAACTTGATATGGGAGAAAATTATATAGCTAACAATCAGTAGCCTATGATCTCCTGAAAAATACTTCACAGAAATCCACAATCCTCTATGACCATTTCTTTGGCCTGGCATTGAGTTTCCGCCTACAACATGGGCCATTCTCTGTACTCAAACCATGACAAGCTCATATTGATTTGCTTTTTTTCTAGTCCACTTCAAGATTGGACTATTTTTTGGCCTATTCAGCAAATATATGAATTGATGATTGACACTGGTTGTGCATGTTGCTCTAACTGAAGAGACACTGCTGAGATAATTAATTTCTTACATGCATGAACACGACCTTTTCAACCTTGCATGTGGTTATTGAACCATTTTTTATGTATAAATTTTAAATATCGAAAAAATGCCATATTGACTGCAAAATAATTCTTTTAAAAAGGAAACTTGTAAATACAAATGATTTGACTTAGTGGAATTAAATTTATCTGTAAATTTTCTTATCCCAGGAAGTATGGAGATGAACCCCCGCTGTATGAGATTTGTCATTGCCTAACATGTACAATAGACATAATAAGTGCTTGCATCCCTCATACAACTTCAATGATTCATTCCTGGAATTTTCAGAATCTGCACTCTCAAAGACAATAAAAACTTGTTTGGCAAGAGTTGCCAAGATTTGCTTAAGTACGTACTTCTAATTGTTCTTCCTTTATTTCATTTAAAAAATTCTATTATCTCTGAAATTTTTCTTCAGAATCTAGTTAATATAAATCCAATTCCTTTTAACTTTTTATAATGCTATGGAAATAAGTTACAGTGGATTTAAATATCATAAGCTAGACTCAGTGTAAACAAATTGATATGGATGTTTGGCATAAATATATCTACTCTGAAATGGTGATATCCTTACATGGATAAACAAAGTTAATAAACCTCAATTAAGGAGTGTCAAACACATTTTAAGACTGCCTTCAATACCATGTAACAGTTATGTACCTTTATCTTGATAAAGTTCTATTTTAATCCATTTCATCAGATCTATAAATAAACCCTATCCAGTATTTCTTGTTAGTACATGAGCAGTGCAACTCCCATAAAACTCAACATCACATGACAAGTCTTCTGTGAATTATTTTTTTCAATCATAATATTCGTTACGTAAGATGTTGGCAAATGCACAACAGCGCAAAAAGCGTGATACAACACAGCAAAATGAACAAAAGCCAGGGTGGAATATGTCTCTTTATAAAAAAAAAACAGGGATGATAATGGGAAGAATACATACAGACATTTCATTACATACATACAAACACACACACAATGTATACATGACAAAATGATTACCCATGACGGTGTCACCGTTGGCTTCCTCCGTCATCATCTGATGAAGCTGGTCTGATGTGCCTACAAAGGAAAGAGATGACATAGTGAGGTGAGAATGACAAGGTTCAAATGCTGTGAAATAATGCACAAGGGAAGGCTGCATGGAGATCTCACAAGTTTCTTAATTAATGGAAGAGGAATCTGAAATGAAATCGCTTCCAAGTTATTCATGTGTACGAAAAAAATAAAGAAAAAATCGTCCTACTGGTCAAAAGATTGATGAAGAAACAATCGTCCAGTCATCCTTCGAAAAAATATAAGAACCCAAAAATAATGCAAAGCAAATGAAATGAAAATAGACAAAAATATCAGGAAACAAGGATTCCAAGTAACACTTACTGTAATAATACACTGGTGGAATGAAATTGAAATACATCTGCTCTAGATTGCTAGCTGTCGACAATGAAGGAGTATGACAAGCATGTGATGAAGGATGATCAAGAAAATGCTGTTTTATATATACGCTTTTATGAAAAAGTAACAACAAATGAAAGAAGGAAGTTAACTCATCACACATATAAAGAAAAAGCCCTGTGCTGGGGTAAAGTGCTACCGGGAGATAGATTTACAAGTACAGACTGGGAATTGTGCTTTCCCTATAAGGATACGACAGTGGTTGTACTGTCAATAATCAATGAACTTCATACGGTCTGACTCCAGGACCGAGGGAAACTGTACGCCGCGATCTATAGCTTCAGAAGTCACAGGAGAAAATTACTATTCAAGCATATGAGGCAACTACCAGTGATCCGGTCCCAACACCCTGGTAATGAACCCCTGTTTATTGAACACATTAATTTTCCAGTCCAATATTTACTCCAATGTTTATTGACTCTGCATTTGTACTGGAAGGACTTAGACTATGGATGAGAGAGTAAATTAACCTATATTGAAAATCAAATTATCCTACTTATTGCAAAATATTTGATTTTTTTCTTCCCAATTACTATAATGAATGATGTTCTCCATTTTCAAAAGTGAAAAAAAAAGACATCCTGTTTTTGCTTGCCTGGTATAGATGTATTTTTATATTATCTACAAACTTCCTTGTGTGTTAGATATTACCTTAGGAGAATAAATATTTTGCTGACTCAAGTGAAACACAAGCATACATACTCTCTCTCTCTCTAAATGACAAGACACAAACACAGCTGGTGACCCATGTGACTCAAGAAAAGTACAAAAGAAAAGGAACATGTTCCTGAACTCATATCATGAAGCGCAACAACATGTACTTATTTTACATGTGACTTTTCATTAAAAGAAATATGTACAAATTAACACTGCCTAAACTTAAAAGAAAAATAGTCATGAGGGTGTATAATTCACTCTCCTCTGCAGTTACCATAATATAATTTTTTTAGTCCCTTTGACTATAAATATACCACTTATATAACTTTTAAGATATTCCTGATTTTGATGATATCATCTTTTTTGCATCGAACATAAATTACAATCTGTGTACATATCAGTATCTTTGAGGCTTTTTTTT
>NW_026936638.1:632500-746909 GCF_032062105.1 Saccostrea cuccullata
GTTTCTTTGTAAAGAAATTTATTTTATTTAAGAAATAATATATATCTATGTTGACTCATTTCAAGGAACGGCATTGTGAATTTGTTTACTTCTTCATTTAAAAATAAACAATTTATTTTGCTCTTGAAATAAAACATGTAAAATATGTAGTAAACGATTTGCAAACGAGCTTTTAGTAAAGAATACCTTTTAATACAAGTTTAAGCTACCAGCAAACTATCCCGAACTTCAAAGTTTTCTATCGATTTAATAGTTAAGTCCCGCCCATTAATGTGGGCGGATTTATTTATGTCATAAATATTCATGACCATATTCGACAACAAGTATGAATGATTTTTTCTCGGGGAGATTAAAATCTGTTTCAATTTTATCAACTAAAATAGTTTTTCAAAATTTTAAGGTACCCTCCCATCTAAGGGATCTAACTCCGTCTAATTAGTCCTTTTCTACGGCGAGGCGGTCGAGCAGCTCCGGTGGCACAATCGGTTAGCGCGCCGTACTTATAGACAGTACCTTCCCTGTGTTCACACAGGATGAGGAATGCGGAGGTTGTGAGTTCGAGCCTCACCCGGAGCAGCCATTTTTTGTTGAACACCACGAGGCCAATACCGTAACTACCAATGTGAGGCACTTGCCTCATTACAAATTTTGTGTTTTTGTAAGGAGAAATACAATGAATAAACTTTGAACTAAACTATTATTTGTGCCATTGTGCCTTTGGATCTTTTTGTCATTTATCAGTGTTTATACATATTAAACGTGTGGGGTTTTCTCAGTGTCTGTGTGTGTGTGTGTGTGTTTTTTTTGGGGGGGGGGGGGTGGATGTATTAATACGTAATCATAAAGCCTTTAAATTTGAAATTTGACATTCCTTTATACATGTTTTTTCTTTGCTTTAGTAACACAACTCTGTGATACTGTTGTTCATCATATTGGTTCAAAAATATCATGTTTTAAATTGTAAATTATGTGTAATTTTTGAGTTTAATCTATTCAAAAGATACCAGCATAATGATAAGAATCCCCATTGTTAACTGAAATTGTGAAAATAATAAAAATATTGAGTGCTTAATACGAGTATACTGTTTTGGACCTAAGAAAATTTTAAAGAATTCCTTAAATTAAAGAATTTTTGCTTCCATAGTAAACTTCCTATCAAAAAAAAAAAAAAAAAAAACTAATTCAAAATTCATGCAGGTTCTAAGTTTTTATACTGACTAACTGAGTAACGATTATATTCATATTCAGTCGAATATATGCACTATATGGTATGGATCTTTCCTTTTGTTTACAGGAAATTGTTTTTATTCATCTGAAACATTACTTTTAAATTTGATACAAAAACCGCCAATTCATCACTAATCTTATATCAGCCCATATTTTCATCGTTCATGTCGAGTAACTAACGTGAGTAATACCATTCATATGCATGTTACTCAGTACAAGGGCGATTTCAGCGGGGTGTATATACCAACTCTCTCTCTCTCTCTCTCTCTCTCTCTGCAATAAATAAACAAATCAATAAAAAATAAAATACACGAACATATTTCTTTTACATAACATGACAAATTTATGCTAGAAAAGTATACGATTGTTTCCAGGGTTTTGGTGAGTACAAGGTATAACCTTTGGGGATAATTTAGCAATATAAGTCTGACAACTCTTAAATCCCGGGTGGGGGATGATCCACTTCTGTATTAATTAACAATCATTTATTTTTACATTCTTTTCGTCTTTCACGACAGTATTATTAAAAACTTGAAAATTAAAATAAATTTATACACGACTAAAGTTCCAAGGAAAATTACAACAAAACAGTAAAATGAATACGAAAATAATGAATTTTACGGATAAAGCAAAGTTTGAGGCTTAGAAATTTTCTATAAAGTTCCTAGTAAAAATTCACAATTATAGCGACCTCAGATATGCTAGAAATACATTTACGAATATAAGACATTGATCAATTTTCCATCAAGGCGATGTTAGAAAAAATAAAATAAATAAATTTTACATCCTTTATAACAAATTCTTCAACTGACTTTATTTTTCGTAAGTATTTAATTTTAAAATTTAGTTCATAAAAATCAGTCTAAAATGCATCTGGAATTGATTTTGGTCATTGAAATGACTCTGCGGTATATGTATTTTGATGGAAACTATAGAAATTGTATTTGGGGTGTTAAAATTTAATTCTCATCAGTAGATGGGTTCTTTTTAATTAATGTAAATTTTACATATGTAAAATAAAGATAGACCGTGGATTCTCGAACGATATGCTGATTTCTGTTGATGTACCCCCTCCTGAAATGGATTTCTTCACGTATTTTTTTTTCTTTTTTAAAGAAATCTGAGTTCTTTCCCGCCAGTAGCCCCCCTCTCCCCTCCTCACATTCAATGCAAGACATCTGTAATATAGAACATTGGATTTTTTAAATGTACATATTTCATTTTGCTCATTCAGAGAAAAATATTTGAAAGTTGTTTCAACTATTCAACAACTATTTGATATGTAATATCATGATAAAAAAGACAGTTTTTAAGTACAAGTTAACAAAAAAACACAAACCGGAAGTTTACAATGTCTATGACAGAGAGAAACATTTTCGATGTTTGTATAATCGGAGCAGGAGTGAGTGGTATGTAAGAATTGCTGTCGTCAATAATTTATTTATTTGCATCCGAAAAAGTATAAATCAAATGAGTTTTTTGCATCAAAATATGATTTTCAAACATGAGTACCGAGTAAATTCGGGTTGCATGCTACAATTTTGTTCCATACCTTTTCTTGTATCTGTGTAAAAAAAAGTTATAATATATAAACAATTTTTCAAACGTTTTCATTGTATCATCGTTCGGTAATAAATGTACATTTCAGTCTGCACAATCTATCATGATAATGTGGGAGACAATGACTTGGGTTTAAAACATTTTCAATGAAATAAATAAAACCTTAAATCTTACGCTTTTGCTACCAAATATCATTCAGACTCACAGCATATTTGAAGGGATTCGAATTTATTATCAACTCTTGAGCAGTTGGTAAAATTTTCTACAATCAAAAATGAGCATTTTGTGAAGTTTGAACATGTTGAATTGCATGTCTTTGTCAAAGTAATGTTTTGGTTCATATTTAAAGCTAATGCAAATTATGATTTTGATGTCTCGTGTTTTTTTTTTATATAAGAAAAAAATCTTCCAGGAATTATTGTCAAAATTCCACCCTCCATTTGCAGGTCTCTATGCAGCCAGGTGTTTAACACAGAGAGGGTTGAAGGTCATTGTGTTGGAGGCCAGAGACAGGGTTGGAGGGAGGCTCTACACCAAAATAGTATACAAACAGTTCTAAAATATCATATTGAAATTTGTATTACAATCAACTTTAATCAAAGATACTTATATATTATGTTGCATGCTTTAGTGTATATTGTGTTAATTGTGAAAGTTATTACAAAATAGTATATGTATCAAAAAGGCTTTAAATTTAACATAAGAAAAAATAAATTACAATACATGCATACACTGTAAAAAGCCAGAAAAAAGGACATCATCATATATATTTATTTTCTAGCCATAAAATCACATTTTTTGTACATTGACATAACACATATCTGAATAATTTTTTTCCGTAAAAAGCACAAGAAACTAATTTTTGAAATCTCATTTTTATCAACATTCTTTGATGATTTATGGTATTGGTATCTTGCTACATGTATGCATTTCAATTTTCAAAATTAATGTTTGATGGTTTGTTTAACATCCCTTCAAATATCATGACTTGTTGGTTGAGAGCTGCAAATTTAGACCTGTACTTAGCATTTAGGGCCTTTGAGCAATGAGAGATCTTTTTTGTGCCAGCACATACTGTGACATGAGACCTTTTTCTTATACAATTACATCCAAAGGATCCATCTCCATGTCCTGTAGTGGGATTCAAACCCACAATATAGAGGTCAACGCTGTACTTCACACAACCAGAGCAAATGTTCTGTGCAAATACCACTGCACTAGGTGACCTAAAAATTGATAAATACTTTCCCAAGAAAGTCATGATATATTAGACACTGTCTGTTTATTTATTTATTTTAAGACATTTTTACGATTATTTGGCAGACAGAGGAACATGGGCCTGTGGATTTAGGAGGAGCCTACATTGGTCCCCATCAGGACAGAATTATCAAGCTTGCTGAGGAACTGGAGATAGACACCTACCATGTGTTTCACAAGGGAAAGAATGTTCTTGATCTGTCAACAGTAAGAAACAAAACCATTTACAGGAAATACTTGTATTTAATATATTTTCAGCTACAAGTGGAATGTCCTTAAAATCACACCTACTGTTAGCAGTCATATGTTCTCTTCATGATTACTTCTTTTAGATAACCCTTCTAGAAATCACTCTCTAGTCTATTAACACTTACACCTTTCAGTCAATCAGGTGGTTCATTTCTTATCTATTTACTTCCACCATGGTGCATTTGCAGTTGTCCTGACTTATCTGTCAATATTTTAACACTTATACAATTTTAACCAATTTATGATATATACATATACTGCAGACTTCTAATTATATGTGAGGAATTAATTAAAAACGTGTAATTTATTGCACACAAAAAGTTGCACTTAATTCATAAAGCCAAATTCTTACCTCAATCGTAAAAAAAAAATATATTTATGAAAATCGCTTTTATTTTTATGCTAAAATTCATGTAAATTTTGTAGGCCAATTATTCATTCAGGAACAACAATTATAATTTTTGTCGTGGAATTTGATGTGTAAAGAACACATTTGTAATATAGATAATTTCAAAAACATGAAAAAATAAGGAATTTTTTGTGCACAATAAATATACAAATTGGGGGGGGGTGTAATATTGGGATTTCATGGCACATGTATCTGCCTCAATGGAGGTGGGAGCAAATTCATTGCAGTGTCTTTAAAAATTTCCTTTGTGAAATATAGCATATGTACTGGTATATGTATTGCTTGTCACATTTTTTCATATAATACATGTATATGCACCATATTACCCTTTATGTCACATAACATTTTACAAGCTTTAAAAATAAATTAAAATTTGTCCCCATTTCTTTGAAATATAGCTTATTTTATTGAATGTTGCAACATGTGTAATTTATAAGAGGCATTGCTTTGTTTTCAGCATGGAACCATTCACTACCGTGGAATGATCCCACCATTCTGGAGTCCTTTCAGACTTCTTGATTTGAACCACATCATAAGGACAATTGACTATATGGCACAAGAGGTATCATGTTTAAGAAATAATTTTTTTAGATGTTATTATTGTATATTAAACATTTCAATGAAAAGAGCTAATATGAGTTGCACTGTTACATAGTGATGAACTATTTCAAAAAGCATTATTCAAATCAGGAAAAAATGGATATACAGTAAATTGTGCAGAAAGCAAAGTGCTAGCCTAGGAATGGATTAACTGGTTGTAAATGCAATTCATTATCTTTGATAAATTCATGTTTCATTTTAAAATGGTGGATAATAAACATTTTATAGGGAGGATATGTTTGACTTGTTTTATATTTTTGCTGAAAATTAATTTTAAACAATGGTAAAAAAAATTGTTAAAGAAAAAATATACATATAAACATTTATTTGCTTAAATATATAGCTGAACAGAGTCAAAAGCATATACCAGTCACAATTTGTAAAAAATATATTTTATTACAATTCAGGTACCAATTCATACTCCTTGGACAGCCAAAAAAGCAGTGGAATGGGACAGCATCACAGCTCAGGAGTTTATAGACAGAAACTGCTGGTCAAAGTGAGACAAATAAAAACAATTTTTGATCTATGCTATAATACAGTATATTCAGATATTCAGTACTGAATAGTGAACACAGACACAAGGCACAGAACTCATTTAAAACTGTTTCTGAGTGCAGCCTAAAGTGCTGCTTCTTCAAAGGAATCTTTTATCAAAGTGATCACTGATTCTCCAGGTGGCAATTTTTGTTTGATAATCTATAACATGCAACATCAAATAACTGCACATTTGATAAAGAGCCTTTAAATTAATCTTCTGATCTGTTAATTACATAAGTTCTGTAAAAAGCATTTAGATTAACTGAATTGTCAAAGTTCTGTAAATTTTACTGCTTTAAGACTATATAGACTTGCCATTGTTCCAGATGTGTGGCTAGCATGGTTAAGGTTTTTATCCAGTCTATCATGTGTGCTGAGCCCCATGAGGTGTCTCTGCTATCCCTGTTATGGTATGTGCACAGCGGAGGGGGCGTGGAGATCATGTCAGAGGTCAAGAGGGGAGCTCAGGTAAGGGGGATAACTGTGCAATTGTATGAGGGACATTCGATAATTGTTTGATAAAACATCATATATTTCACTGAGGTTTGTGTTGTTGGCACTTCAGATCAGGAATATATACATGTGTTGTGATATAACCTAGTAATGTTTGTGATAGATGTAGGAATCAGAAAATGATATCATAATTCTGTGTGTTCAGTAAATGGAAAAAATGGCTTTTAAAATGCAAGGAGATGTCAGAATCAGGGCCATGAAAGGCTTTGTTTTTTACAGACTGCTTAAAACAGTTTTGATATTAAAAATTTTTTTGAGTCGCAACATTAGAGAAATAATGAGATTCTATCTAAATCATAAAATGTCTACTATTTGTGTTTTTTTCTAATGAGAAAATGGGATAAAAATAACCAGAATTTGAATTATTCCCCTAAGATGGATGAAAAATCTGACCAAATTAATGCTGCATGGCTAGTATTGTCCATAGTACTCAAAAGTCCTGGCATTCTCTTTATTTTTGTTTAAAGCAAGTTTCAATAAGAAAGAGTCATTATTGACTCGTGTTTAGACAAAGCTCCTCGTAGTGACTGTTTATGACAGGGTTTATTTTAATAAAACCTTTTTCCAATGTGGTAATGCATGTGAAATCCATTAGCATGTGTCCTGTAATGTGAAACCTTTTGATATCAATGAAATAGCTGGGATAATGTGCATGGTGTGTATTTTGATCTCACAGGATATGATTATGAATTCATAATCATATCCTGTGAGATCAAAAATACACATCATAAAAAATTGTAAAGAAGAACAATATTTCATTGAAGCATTAACTTCCCTTTAATTCTTCACATTTTATCAAACATTTATCATACTAAAAAGTCTTAGATCAAGGAAATACTGAAAGGGAAGCAGGACACATGTCACTATTGACAATGTCTAAGTCCTTGTTAATATAGATGCTAAGTATTATTAAAATCACCTGTAGATGTTTAATTATTATACAAATTGTTATATATTATCACCCTCATATAAATGTTTTAAAAATTTAATGTTTATATAAATATATAAAAATTGTGAAAAAGATGAATAATCTCCCCTGTTTTTCCTACACAGTATGTCTAACAAATCAGTGACATCATACATATTCTGTTAGTGCAGCATGATTAATTACATGGTCAGCTTTATCATAAAACAGGTGATACATGTATTTGATGCTTGTTGAGGTACTAAGTATTTAATGAAACAAGGAATGCTATTGTCAAAATTTTTGCATGGATATTGGCAAAAATTCTTTGTATTTATATCTGATATTGCTTGCAAAGCTTTTCTGTGATGTGATATTTTTCCCGTACTAAGGAAATAGGAAGCATTTTTGCATTTTTAGACTGCTTATGCCGTATCCTCCCCTTGTAAGAAAGGAACCTTTGAGGTTTTTAGCTCTTCTGAGCCAAAGGCTCAAAGAGCTAATGCTATGGCCATTTGTGCGATGTGCGTTAACTTGTTAGAATATGGGCCATAACTCAAGAACCCCTGGGCCAATCATTGTCAAATTTGTTACAGGGTATCCTTGGCCCAAGGGCTACCATTAATACTAAATCTAGGGTTGGGACCTTAAAACAAGGGGAGATAATCAGGGAAATAGAACCAAAAGTACTGGTTGCTAAAAAATCTTCTTCTCCAGAACCACCCGGCAGATTTTCACCAAACTTACATACAAGATTCAGGATATGTTGAAGATTAAAAATTGTTCAAGGCATGACCCTGGGGCAAAGGGCGTGGTCTCAAGGTCACTTCAAAGTTAACCAAAATTTACACTTGATAAAAACGTTGATATTTTGCTTACTATAAAGACTAGAATCATCAAATCTTGTAAGTTGATGCATCTAAGGACTTCACATCATGTTAACACAAAAGTAGGTCACGGTGACATACTTTTTAAATTTTACGGGCTTTTGTTTTCAAATTGATTTGGATGCATATTTTGGACACTTTAAGGCCTATGATCATCAAACTTTGTCAGTTGATGCATCTTGGGTCCTTAAACAAGGTCAACTTAAAAGTAGGTCACCGTGACCTACTTTTTGAATTTTATGGCTCATCTTTTCTAAAACATTTCATCCCATTATTTCAGATACTGAGAGGTTTAGTTTCACCAAACCTTGTAAATTGATGCATCTTGGGGCCTTAAAACATATTTATGAAAAAGTAGGCCACTGTGACCTACTTTTTGAATTTTGCAGGCATTTGTTTTCAAATTGTTTAAAAGGCATATTTTGAATACTTTCAGACCTATGATCATCAAACTTTGTCAGTTGATGAAACTTGGGTCTTCGGAAAATGTCGACCAAAAAGTAGGTCACAGTGACTTACTTTTGACATTTTATGGCTATATTTCAGTATCTTAGGTACTTTTTCGCTTATAATAATCAAACTTCGTCAGTTGATGCAACTTAGGTTTTGACAAAAAGTAGGTCACTGTGACCTACTTTTGACATTTTATGGCTATATTTCAGTATCTTAGGTACTTTTTGGCTTAGTATCATCAAACTTTGTCAGTTGATGCAACTTGGGTTTTCAAAACCTGTCGACCAAAAAATAGGTCACTGTGACCTAGTTTTGAATTTTATGGCTATATTTAAAGTATCCCGGGTACTTATTGGCTTAGAATTGTCAAACGTTGTCAGTTGAGGCATCTTGGGTTTTTGGAGAATGTTGACCAAAAAGTAGGTCACAATGACCTACTTTTGAGTATCTCAGGTACTTATTGGCTTAGAATCATCAAACATTGTCAGTTGATGCATTTGGGTCCTCGGAAAATGTTGACCAAAAAGTAAGTCACGGTGACCTACTTTTGACATTTCATGGCTTTATTTAATTATCTCTGGTAATAATTGGCTTAGAATCATCAAACTCTGATAGTTGATGCACCTTTGGTCCTCAGGGAATGTCAACCATAAGAAGGTCACAGTGACCTACTTTAATATGTGAGGTACTTATTCAATAGAACCATCAATCTTTGTCAATTAATGCATCTTGAGTCCTCAGAAAGTTTCAAATCAAAAAGTAGGTCACCATGTCCTACTTATGGTATTTTATAGCTATACTGAAATATCTTCAGTCCTAACAGGCAAAGAATCATCAAACTTTGTCAGTTCATGCATCTTAGGATACTTAGAGTAAGAGACTTCAAATAGAAGTGATAGATTGTACAATTTATCAGAAGAGCGATTCAAGGCCCTTGGGCCTCTTGTTTACCTCTTCAAATTGCAGCACATCCTACAAGTATGCAAATTGAAATTATTTACTGAAATTCAAGACACTCATCGATCATTTCATTTTTTACTCATTTTAGGAACAGAAGTTTGTAGGTGGATCCCAGCAGGTGTGTCTAAAGATGGCAGCAGAACTGGGGAGTAGGGTTCATCTGAACTCAGCTGTCGTCAAAATCCAGCAAGACGAGAACCAGGATGTCTTAATGGAGGATATCAAGGGGAAAAAATATCAGGTATACAGAGAGTGTTCTGATACAAGATACATGTATGTAAACACAGGAAAATGATCTCAGGCAGCAGAGAATGTCTTGTAGATTTAGATATGTAAAGGGATACACAGAAAAAGTAGGTCATATGCATATTGCTATATGTTTGCAAATAATAATAAAATCAGAAATTATTCCCTGGGCAAAATATTAATTACAGTATGTTGTGTGCTTGTTGTACAAATAAGTGAGTAAATGCATGTTTCAATGTGTTGATGTATTTTTAAGTGTAAACAAGTTTTGTTTAATTCTTTTGTTTCTGTCCTATGATTTTTTTTTTACTTTCATGCATCTGTAGGCTAGATATGTTATATCAGCAGTGCCATTAACAATTCTGAATAAAATACACTTCACCCCTGCATTGCCTGATCTTAAGCAGCAACTGATTCAGCGAATGCCAATGGGGTCTATAATAAAGACTGTTATGTATTACAAGACTGCATTCTGGAGGGATCTGGGTAAGAACAGTAGATTAACAAACTTATAGCTTCATTAATAGAAGGGTACAGGTACCACCTGTAAGTAAAAAGGATTTTAAGCTTAAAAAGTAATTTTGATTAATTACTACATGTACTTATCAATGTGGTGTGTTTTTTTTAATATATTTTGTGTTTGTTTGTCATCTTTTCCATCAATTATTGTAACCAACCCAAGATCAGAATTTTATGCTTCTTCTTTTTCAACAAAGGGGGCTTAAAAGTTTGTGATTATAGATCATTCTTTATGACATGACTAACCTTGGTTCATAAATCCCCTTTTAGAGGATATGATCAAAGGTCAGGAAAGGGATATGTTGTCTGCTTCATATCATGGGAACCATTTTCTTGACAGACATCAGACAAATTTGGTACACTGGTACTTATAATCTGACATACATGTAGTACAGTTGTATAATGCAAAGTATATTTTCTACTGTTACAGACTATTTTTCTAAATATTTGAAAGTTAAAGAATGCTTATTGATACATGTACAGCCGTATATCCCTTTATTTACCTAAATTGTATTATTTGTTATCAGGAGAACTTCTCATGTGAAAGTAAGCCAAAAGACGTTTGGTTAATAGCTTATGTATACTAACAAATAACCCACATTTGCTTATACTTTGAAGTCATTTAATTTTGTTGGGGTCAGTCTTCATGGGCAACCTAAATATTTTAAAACTGGTCTGCTGGGACATAATGGATAGCTCATACATACCAATGATTCAGTGAGCTGACATACTGACAGAGTTAATGTTTGTAGAAATATTAAATCAAGGATGGCAATTGAAATACATGTCACAGGTGGTGAAATTCAAGTCTCAACTGGGACTTGAACCCAGGGCTTCTGACATACCGTGCCAGCACTCTAACCACTTAGTTATTGAAACCCAATCTACTGACTGGCTTTCATGCAACTGTGAACCCAATGACATACATGAACATTGTCCCCCATGAACAGTTATGATTTCACACTATTTCATTCCACCTTTTAAATAACTTGCTGATGTGAAAAGTAATGCATGAACCACCCTTTAACAGGATCTCACAAAGTTCTTTAATAAATTTACTAATTAAAATTTTTAATTCTTCTAACATTCCAGAATAATTTTTATTGAGAGTCTCAGAATAGCTATTACATTCTATCTTTTTTAATTGATTCAAATGATTTCAGATGGTACATTCTTAGTGTCAAATAAATAAAAGTTGTAATCTTGCATCTGCATGCTGTATTAGTATTCAGTGTATCTGCCATATTTTTCACGAAAATAAAGAGGGCATTTTGGGAATTGAATAAGAGAGCAAAAGAATCTTAATTATGATTTTATGAAATCTTATTTTTAATGTATTATGTCTACATGGGGTTCTATCTTCATGTATATTGTCATGTAAATATAACTGAATAGAATTTCATTTATTTGAAATGCTCTGCATACAGTAAAATTTCTTTTATACTTAATATATATTGAATGGCTGAAATCTACCCTTCCTATGTTGTATATTTGTAATTCGTTATTCTTACAGATTTTAATGGGATAGCTGTCAGTGACAATGGTCCTATAGTTGTTTCATTGGACGACACCAAACCGGATGGAAGTTCACCTGGAATTATGGGATTCCTATTAGCCAATCAGGCTCGAGAATTGTGTGCCCTGACAAAAGAAGAAAGGTGATTACAATTCTGTAGTCTTACTGTAATTTACACCATCCATAATTCTTATTTATATTTGTAAAATTACACTAATAAATTAAACCTAAAAAAAACAGCAAAAAGAAATGTCAAAAGATAATATGATTTTGGTTAACAAAGTGCTGATAACAATTTTTATTAAAAATGCAAATCGAACATGTTGATACCAAAAGTAAGGCCTTCTCACAAGAAATACAAATATGAAATATAAAACCTTAGCACCACCTGTTCTAAAGTTATGGCCAAGGTTAAAATTTTTAAACGTAGGTCAAACACCGGGGTTAAGGTCAAAGGGACAAGGCTATTGGTTTCTAAAGAAAGGCCCTTGCTACAGAGATTACTTAAGTGAAGACTGAAAGCCCTAGCTCTAGTTGTTGAACAGTTATTGTCAAAGTTGAAGTTTTTAAAAAAGTAGGTCAAAATCCAAGGTCAAAGGGTCAAAGTTGTTAGTATCCAATGACAGGTCTTGTCACAAGGATTATAAAGTATGAAAGTCCTCACACCAACCATTCAAAAGTTATTGCCAAGGATAAAGTCATTTTAAAAGTAGGTCAAACTCAAAGTCTTGCAAGGTCAAAGGGTCAAAGTTGTTGGTATCCAATGAAAGGTCTTTTCACAAGGATAACATATCTGAAGTATGAAATCACTAGCCCTTACTGTTCAAAAGTAATGGACAAGGTTAAAGTTTTTTTAAAGAAAATCAATTTCAAAGGTCAAGGTCAAAATGTTAAAATTGTTAGTATCCAATGGAAAGTCTTGTCTTAAAGAATACATACAGTATGTGAACATATAATAATTTTTACACATGGCCAAAGTAAAAGTTTGAACACATTTGGTGTAAAAGTGTGTCACTTTAACTCCAAGGTCAATTTATAAGTGAGATAAAATTCTCATGGATTATTAATTAAATCTTTAATTTTAGGAATATACCTAAGAAATATGAAAGCCTTAGTCCCACCCAGTCAAAAGTTATTGGCAAGGTTAAAGTTTTTGCGGACAAACAGACAGACAGACAGACAGACAGGGCAAAAGCTATATACTCTTGAAACTTAAGCAATATCAATGTAATATTTTATTTTTCTATTTTTCAAGGAGAAGAGCCATTTGTAAGCACTATGCTACAGTTTTCAAAAATCAGGAATTTCTTAAGGTATGAATGTTAATTAATGTTTTGAATTCTCAATGAATGTAAAGAAATGTTTCAATTGTTTAATAAACAGTTTTTAATTCCTAGCAACTTTGATATGTATCATCCATATATGCAAAAGGAAACAACTTTTATTAAATTTTATGGTTTCCTGTCTCCCTGGGTCCTGAGGGGTTGGGTAAAATCCTGCAAAGGTATACATAATACAATCTACAAAAATCTTCTTTGTCAAACAGTCAAATTGTTGGCATAATTATAATAAGTAATGAGAATCAAAATTGTGAATTTCCTGGCCACTTGGTCCACAATTCAGGACTTAGAGTAGGGCAGTTGGTCATGTAATGTTTGAAAACTGTTGGTGATGAACTCTAATAGCTGGCCTAAATCAGAATTGTGGAATTCACTGACCCTAGCTTAATTTCCCCTCTTGTAAAGACAAGTTTAGGCCTTAGCGAGGATTGAAGTTATTTGTATATTGAAAATACACTGCACAATTAGTTATCTTCTTTAGAAGATAAACTGTTTCTTGTTTAAAACAATGACTAATTTACCTAATCTTGCATTCAGGGACCAGCTAGGGATGTGACTAAAATGGTCATATAATGAAAATGTATTTTTGAAGAACTTAACTTGTCTTTAAAGAGGTTTATACAATGTATATGCCAACTATCTTTATTCCAAGTCAATGCTTTGGTTCTTTTTTCATTCAGTCCATTGGTTATGAAGAGCAGAACTGGATGCAGGAAGAATTCTCAGGTGGCTGCTACTCAGCTGTGATGCCACCTGGTGTTTTGTCTGTATATGGGAGGTAACTTCCTATAGTTCAGATTTCATTCACATAATGATATTACTTTTTTGATAGTTTTAGAAAATTTATTCATTCCATTGATTTCTGATGTAAGGTCATCTTTAAAAGTCGTCGTCGGCGTCCCGGGTTAAGGTTAAGTTTTTTGGAGCAGTTCACTTTTTAACTACTTTTATATCCTATATTGATTAGACATGCATGGAATATGTTTCTAGTGTGTTTCATTGTACCAGTCAAAGTTTCAGATGCTGCAATTTCAGCAAAGGAATGACCAGGTTAATGTTTTTGGTGCAGGTTAACATTTTTGGTGCAGTTTTGGTGTAGGTCTCATTTCCAAGTAACTATAAGCCCTATGTTGACCAAACTTACATGGATGGTACATCTTAGGATGCATACTACCAGACTTGCCGGATGCTGAATCTGACCTACATTTTCCGGTTGAGTGAACAGGTTAAAGTTTTTGGTGCAGGTTTCATTTCAAGAAATTTTTTCCCTTAATGACCAAACTTGCATGGATGGTACATCTTAGGTTGCATTCTACAGACTTGCTTCGGATGCTGAATCTGACCTACATTTTCTGGTTGAGTGAACATTTTAAAGTTTTTGGTGTAGGTTTCATTTCCAAGTTTCTATGAAACATATAATGACCAAACTTGCATGGATGGTACAAATTAGGATGCATACTACCAGTAAAACAAATGCTTCATACTGAATCTGACCTACATTTTCCGGTTGAGTGAACAGGTTAAAGTTTTTGGTGCAGGAAATTTCCAAGTTACTATGAGACATATAATGACCAAACTTGCGTGGATGGTACATCTTAGGATGCATATTACAAGACTTGCTTCGGATGCAGAATCTGACCTACATTTTCCGGTTGAGTGAACAGGTTAAAATTTTTGGTGCAGGTTTCATTTCCAAGGTACTATGAACCCTATAATGACTAAACTTGCATTGTACATCTTTCAAGGATGCATAACCAGACTTGCTTCGGAGCTGAATCTGACCTACATTTTCTGGACGAGTAAACAGGTTAAAGTTTATGGTGCAGGATTCATTTCCAAGTAACTTTTAGCCCTATAATGACCAAACTTGCATGGATGGTACATCTAAGGGTGCATTCTACTAGGCTGGCTTCAGAAGCTGAATCTGACCAACATTTTCCGGATTATTGAAAAGGTTAGTTTTTTATACAGGTTTCATTTGCAAGTAACTTTGTGCTCTATGTTGAACAAACTTGCATGGATGATACATCTTAGGATGCACACTGATGGACTTGCTTCAGATGCTGAACTTGACATATATTTTCCAGATAATAGAACTCGTAAAAGTTATGGGTGCAGGTCTATCACCAAGAAACTAAAAGGCTTGTATAAACCAAACTTGCACAAATGATGCATCAAGGGATGAAAACTCTCAATCTTGCTTCAGATGCTGGATTTTAATTACATTTTCATGATGAAGAACTAGTTTTAAGTTTTTGTATAGGTCTATTCCAAAGTATCAAAATTGCATAAATTTTGCATTTTTGGATGTACACTTTTTGTTGGTTAATTGTGTGACTTGATTTGCCTTACTTGTGGACAACATTCGTTAAGGTGAGCTCTGTAATCTCTGATTACCTATGTTTTGATAGTTTTGGAAAATCTATTCAGTCAATTGATTGATACACGCCACAGAAACTTTTTATCTTCCAGTTGAAAAATTATGTGAAATTTTATGTATAAATAACAGTAAAACAAATGGTCATACAATTTTCTTATTTTCAGAGTGATGAGGGAACCATTTGGAAAGGTTCATTTTGCTGGGACAGAAACTGCTACAAGGTGGTCAGGATACATGGATGGAGCCATTCAGTCTGGTGAAAGGGCAGTCAAGGAGGTACAGTATGATGAAACAGTCACTAAAGACTATCTCTCAAGTCTCTAATATAACCATATGTGTCTGAGACATAATGTTCACATTCCCACTTGTACACTAAACCAAATTTTTTTTGTTTTGGTGCTCACAAAAATAAATGTTCATTTATTTAAGAATATTCGAATATTAAAGTTTTAATTTGGCCCCTTTATCTTCACTAAGTAATTAGACATTGTACATGTCTTTCAAATATTGGATAAAATTTTGTAGGTCTTAGAGAGACTCCAATACCCAACTGATGGTCTGTATGAGGATGAAGATGTTGGCCCTATCTTTGGCCCCCTGGGTCTAAGCTACTTTTTGCCCTCTGTTTCTTCGTTTCTGCGGGTCTGTGCAGCTGTCGTTTGCTATGGAATTCTGTGGTACACACGACCTTACTTTACGGGCTGGAGAGGGGCATTCACACGGAGGTTCCTGGATGTGTACATCTAAAAGTTTTTTCTCAAAACAATTTTTATTATTTTAAAATTTGTAAATATATTTATAATTAATTATGTAGTAAACATTACATTTCATATCAATTTTCTCATGAAATCAATTTAGTATTATCTACATTTATATGTGAAGAATTTTTTTTCCCGAACTTCTCATTGTGCAAGTATGTAAGTATTAAAATGATTAATCTACTCTCAGCTGTAAATATAATTAACCTACAACTATTTCCATAATGGTCTTCACACTATGTCAGTTATCTTTACAGATAACCTTGTCTGACTCATGGCAGGGTTGTCTCCCCATGGTAAACTATGCCATAGGCCAAAGATTGCAAATTTATATATGGCTTAATTTTTTTTATGTGTAAAAGTTGTTTATGTTTTTACAAGTATTATTATTATTTATTTATGCATCTAAAAATATTTATAATATTCATAAATTATACATACATGTATGTATATATCTAATAAATTGTTGTACTATTTAAACTGTAGAGTTCTTGTATTTATATAGTAAAACGATTTACCAGATATAATTTAGAGGCAATTTAAATGCAAAGTCTAGATGGATCAATGTATTTTTAAGTAGAAATATAATAGTATTTGTACAAGATTTGAGTAAACTAAATGTGCATGATTTATTTTGCATATTGTCAGCATATGGTGGCTTAAATTTTTATTTGTAATTGCTTGATGTTGTGAGCTATAATTTTGATATAAAAATAATAACATTGATTTTTTTATTTGGAAATCTTCAAAAAATGAAAATATTTGATTTCTACATGAAGCTTCTGGTTCATCAACCCCAAACCCAGTTTGGCCAAAAAAAATTAATCAATACCGGTAGTTTCCCAGGCCAAAAAATTCAAAATCCAATGCGGCAGGCAGGTTTTGTTTTTTTGGTTTTTTTTTTTTTTGTTTTTTTTAAGGCAGGTTTTACATCTTTTTTAAGCCATTTGTTCAATAAAATGATAGTATCTACTAATTCTTAATTTTTGTTCTCTGAAATTAGTTATAACATGTATTCAACTTTAAATAATGTTATTCCAAACATTTATTTAAAAGTTAATTCATAGAATATTGTAAATTTAGAAGAAATATATTTTTTGTCTAACAAAAACGTCTATCTTAGCATTTATGAAAAGGGGAATAACTCAATTTTCTTTTTCAACTTGGAAAAATAGAAAATTGAGTTATTTCCCTTTTCAATATGTCAATAAAACATTGATTAATGCGGCCGTTTTTGAACTGATGCGGCGGTACCTGAGAAACTATTGATCAATTTCTTTTTGGCCTTTCAGGCAAATTTTTTTTCCTGGACAAAATTTTGAAAAAAATTCATACAATACAGCCTAGAACTAACATTGTGTGATATTTATACTATAACTTATATTTTTTCTTATTGTATTTTATTTCCATTAGATGTACATGTATAACAAAGAGCTCTCAGAGCTTGATATGGGGGTAGGGGAAAAATGAGGTACGTGATAGCAAAAAAAAAAAAAGAAGCAAGAATCAGCAACTGTTAATAATTTAATGCAATAAAGAGAAAACGAAACATATATTTTTGGCACAATTATACCCTAAACAGGTCAAGTACATGTTAATACCTATTTCTATAAGAAAAAAGCACAATATATATTAATTTATGATACAATCATTAATTTATGTACATGATATACATTAATTTATGTACTTATCAATGTAAATACATGAACAAGTAATTACAATTTTACATGATGAAACAGTATTGAATTTGTTCATGGTTTATTTTACAAAATAGTAAAACCTTTGTATTTTAGAAGTATTTTAAAAAGGGTCCACCGTTATAAAACATACTTAAGTCTGAGAATGCTCTCAAGTCTGTGAAATTTCTCAAATCCAAAATTCTCAGACTCAGCGGCCGTCATAAAAAAAGTTGAGAAAAATAAAATTCCTTAAACTCTGTTTTATTGTAAAATTCTCAGGTGAGTAATTCTCAAGACTTGAGTTGAGAATTTTTATGAGAATTCTCAAAGTTTTATAACGGTGGACCCCAATTTACTGTTAATTTCATTTCTATATTCATAAAGGGCATTACATGTTCAAAAATATACACTACATGTGCTATTGTTCATTGAGAAGTAGTACATGCTTTCCAATTACTGATGAAATATAAAATAAATTAATTCATTGGGGTTATGAAATATTCTGGAATGACCACAGTTATATATCAGCAAAATCACAACATGGATGGGCCAAAACAGACATGTACAAATGACTGTATAAGTGATATGAAAAGTGCACCAATTTTAAATGTGTAGTTATCGATCAGCATAAAAATTATAAACATTTTTTAAAAAGGTTAGATTCTTAAGGGGACTTGCATTTAAGAGTTATCATATAATAAACAAAATATATTCGTGTAAATACATATTTACAGACACCCAATGTATTTGCAGTGCAAATTTTAAAATACCAGTTATTTATTTTTATTGTTTTAATAAAATAATTAATCCCATTGAAATATTTACAAGTAAACACTTCATTAAAACATTAAATACATACATGTATAAAGAAAGCTATACACACACACAATTTAAAAAAAAAAAAAGAGCAAAAAAAAAAAAAAAAATTATAAAGCTTGCAAAAATGGCAAGAATATCAACACATGTACATGTATAAATATATCACAGAGAGTATAACAAGAGTATACTGATTGCTACTTAATGATATCACAGATGAATTACATATTACTAGACAAAATGAACTGAATACATTGTTACACCATACACAGTTTCATTAATATAATATCTTGCTCTGAAATCACTTTAATTTTTTTGGGGGGGTGTCATTGACAATACAAGTTTTACTACACATTGGGAAGTACTAATATAGAAAACGCAAATAAATCATTTAATTAACCGAAATGTTGACAAAGTTATGGTTTAATGGAATGTAAATTTGTAGGCATAGGGGTGACCCGTAAAATGCATAAACATGCATTGGTCCCAACCACAAACGATGATGATTCCACTATATTAAATGTCTCATGTATAACGCATATATGTTAAAAGTAAAAAAAACAAAACATACATTTATTGTTACCCTTTTATCTATTTTATAAAAAACTTGACATTGATTGTGCAGTATCTGTTTTTAAGTAGCTTATGGGTACCCTGAACAATACCACTTGTACATTAAGTAAAATAATTAAAAGAATACACTGCAAGTCTATGTCAAACATTTCACTACATCATAAAATCTGGCAAACTTTGGTGCTGGACTTTTTCTCTGAACCTTTAGATGTGGGCTGTGTTTTAGATTTTGTAGGTGTGGATTGATCCTTCTGAATGGATGGTTTAGAAGGAGTTAGTTTGCTAGGTTCCTTTTGATTGGACAGTTTTCCTGATGCTGTTTGTGATGGTCCTGCCGTAGACATGGGACCACTGCTGAAGTTAATGACAGGTATTGGAACCACCATCTCTATCTTTGGTGCTGCAATATCCTCCTTTGAAAAAGATTACATTTCATAATATAAACCTGGCCAAAGAAAGAATTAAAGTGAACTGTTCCTTTGATAAGAGAGAGAGAGAATTAAGGTTCACTGTCCCTCTGAGAAGAGAGATAACTCCCGTTGGGATTTAGGAATATTAATCTATTAAAATATTATGGAATGGGATTAATGATTATTATTCTATTAAAATATTTTAAAGTTCAAAGGGAATATTTTTGTAAAATTTTGTGCCACATTAGTAATTGTTCACAATTCCTATGTAAAAATAATATTTCAAACAAATCATGCATGCCTAATTGCTAAGCAAGTTCAAAACAAGAGACAAAATTTACAAACCTGTAAGACATATTCACAAATATACTTGACTAGCTTTTTAAAGTCCATAGTGTCTTGATCAAAGTGAAACACTGCATCACCAAACTTGACCAGGGATTTACTGTGAGACTTGAAGTTTCCAGCAGGTGGCCATTTCATTTCCTCCAAAAGTACAGTTACCAACTTCTTATCTACAGTACATTCTGCTTTTTTAAGTACTGTACACACACAGTAATAGTGTCAGTTTCAGTATTCTGTGATACTTTAGTTATGCTATAATTATTACTTTTTTTAAAAGAGACAGTTTGAGGTGATACTCACTCTCTGCTACTAAACTCTGACATTCCAAGTTCTGCTCTGAGTCTTTGAGGGAGTTTTTGGAAACACACATCAGTACAATGTCACATTCCTTAATTTTCTGTCTCTTGGCTGCTGGGGTGGCATTCCATGCTGAGGTCTCCACTAAAAGACCACTAGATGTCAATCTATACAAGAGAGTTATTTGTTGTTATAAAATCTCAGCTGTCACATACTTATGAATATATGGCATATAAGTGACAGAATTTTTTTAATCAATAATCTTGACCCCAACTACCATAGACCTTTTTCTTGATGAAAATAAATTGTTTAATGTCCATCAATCTGTATGCAAATGAAAAATAAATCAACAATGCTAGAAGAGTGTTTAAATTTTTATGAGGTGCACTTACTCAGAGAAAACAGTATTGGCTTTGGCTCCATCTTTGTTTGTGTGAGATACATACACATACATAGGACGATCCCTGATACGTGGGGTACCTGTTTTTGTACCTGTCGAAGTATAACAGCAGATAAATAGGCATTTGTCTCAACCCACAAGAATTATACAAATTGTGTAACCCCAACAAATATTTAAAACAAAATGTATACACAGTATGACATTGACCTTTGATCTAGAAAATTCACCAAAGGTTACTGACGCTCTCAAAACACTCTATAGGTGAAGGTAAGGTCAAGGAGAGAGAAAATATGCTCTTGGCAAGAATCTTACAAAGGTCCATGAGCTCTGATCTAGAAATTTGGTCAAGATCACTGCACATCCTTTACAAATTGGCACTCTATGGGTGAAATTTGAGTCTGACTACACCATTGCAGGGGGGGGGGGGAAATATGCTCTGGACATGCAAATGAATTTGGATGGACAGACAGACAAGAACTCTACTCACAACCAGGCAAATGCAGAATAGGGTCTTAATTCCTCTTTGATTTAAAGCTAAGAGAGACATACAAAATGTTTAACATACCGTAGGAATGGCCAAATGACTGCTGGGTGAGATACATAGTCTTTTTGCGAGACAGGGTCTGGTACTCTTGAACTTTTCTTGGTTCATCCTGGTAGTTGTTGAAGACAAAGGAGAGCTCCCTCATGTTCTCAATGTCAGAGGGGGACTCTTTGTTAAAGTCAATTGACACTTTGTCTCCTACAGTTGTAAAAAGTGTGATACTTTCCTAAGCATTTGTTTTCTTTAAACATTCAAAGATATATCCTTGATTTTATTAGTTATCAATGAATGTACACAATTAAAAGGCAAATACATGTATAAAGCAGTGATGTTCTAAATTGGAAGACTTGCCTTCAGATTCAAAGCACAATGCTACAAACAGTCCTGATGGGTTGATGCCAATCACTTCCTTATAAACAAACGCACCATTGACAAAGAATTTGACTAACGCCATCTGTAGCTTGTCTTTCTTATCAGGAAAGATAACTTGACATCCAATAATGTCACCCGCTTTCACATCCTCCGACCACTCAAAACTTTTCTCTGTTGTAAATGCATGAAGAAGAGCCAATTACATCATGGTTTTATAATTTTATGCAGTTTCTGGTACATGTAGTACATAATAAGTAGAAATTTTTTTTTGTTTCTTTTTTTTCTTTTTTTTGAAAATTATAATTGAACTTTGGTATCTAATCTCAAACACCAATATCTCAATACCATGGATATGTCACAATAGGAAGTTCTAAGCAATTATTCTTTAAATATTTTATCTTTGGTATCTCTAATATCTCAAAAGTTTTTTTTCTCTGCCAAGTTAAGTTTGAGATAATGAGGTTTGACTGTAATATGTACTTTGTTTTATGGTGCAAATATGTAATGTGGTGTACATGACTACTTACCCTGTCCACAGAGCACATGTCCTTTGTGTAGATATAGAGCAATGTTCTGTATCCAGTTGACCCTGTACCCCACCAGGGCATCAGTGGGGCAGGAGGCAGAGCACACCCCCACCCCAGGGAAAGTTTTACTGGAACTCTCCTGTAAAGTGACTTCAAAGTAGGATTTTCCTTAAAGATATAAGAACAAAAATATCATAAATGTAAACTGATCCTTGAATGACTAATCAAAAGGTACTTGTCTAGCTGTTATGGTCTTTCTATTTTTGCCCTTTACAAAATTTTATCTCCTTTTCTACCCTTCATAATGATGACATCTTTGTTGCAAGAAGACCATGTTCATAGATTACTGTGCAAAAGACTTCAGGATAAATTACAATGAAGTAATTATCTAACTTGCAGCTAACAATGCTAACAAACCTTCTTTCCTCAGGTTTTCTGATGATAGAGCACACACTGGGAGGGACTGCACATCTTCAGTAACAGCTATCGTGTTCCCCTCCACCACCACAGCCTCGTCAGGTAAAATCCAGGTGTGTAGTTCCTCCTGTGTACAGTGTAACATGTTTAAAACAAATACTACTATGCTGGATTGCTGTATAAGGCAGTGACTGTAATAGTTTTTCAAAAGTGATATATGAAAATGATAATAAATACATACATGGTGAATAAATAAATAAAATAAAAAATAAAGTAATAAATACATGCAATGTTTGAAATATGTAAATATAAACAAGCAACCAATGAAAACAAGCAAACAAAAAAAATAAATAAATTATAATTGAATGAAGACATAATGAAGAGATCTAGATTCCTAATGTTGTATGTATCTGCATGTACATTACCAAGATACCAAGCACTGCAATTTTTAAGAGAGTGATTTATTAAGTTAAAACATTAAATTTTGCAGAATTAAAAAAAAAATTTCAATTTATTTTTCAAAGATTAAATATGTGACATGTAGTATGTATTGACCTTTTGATTGCCCTACAACAAAATATGTCTTACTATATTGAAGTCCACTGTCTCTCTTTCATCCCATTCCACCTCAAACCTGGCATTGTCTGTCATTGTTATGGCAGGGAAGATCTCTAGATGTGCTGAGCTCTCTATAATACAGCGACCCAATAGTTTCTTGTCAAGAACCTCGCCTTCAAAGAATAGCACCACTGCACTCTTGTCATAGGCTCTCCATATCAGTGCAGAAATCATGGAAGTACCTAAAAATATAAGAATTCACATACAACTTTAGATTTTTTTCTGCACTATAACACAAATTGATCAACAAATGTACATACTGTAGACATACTTTTTTCCACAGGTCATAATTCCGCGGAATCTCAATTTCTGTTTAATCTGAGGGTAGAAAATTACACCGATTTCTAAGACTGTCATCAAATGCCTTAAATTTATATTAATTACGCTTGGACAAATTTCCGTGGAAAATTTGTGATCGCGTATTTAGCGTAAATGAATACTACATGGAAAAAAGTACTTCTACAGTATGTATGGAAAAAAAACTAAACATTTTCAACTGCTTTTAAAATTTGAATCATCTGATGTTTGGATAATGTCTGGTAGTTAATGTACCTGAACTGATGTTTTTGGTTTTGATGAGGTATTCTCTATGAGTAATGCTGTTATTGTCAAAACTTAACAAACAGTTTTCTTTGTCATCCCACGAAGAACTGTATTCCAGGAAACCCATCTGAACACTTCCTACAAAACAAATATTTTCACTTAAAAAAAATCAACTCAACCCATAAAAAATTCCTAAATATGTTTGCAATTTTTATACTGACTTGATTCAAATTATAAAAGGAAAAGAACTGAAATGCATCTGTGTGCTTTGTCCTTCTTTGAACTCTCCAATAATAAAATTGAAATATTAGAAAAAATGAAGGTCATTTGATAGATTCCTGTTCACAAAATATGTTTTCAGTCATTGTTATTCATAGAAGTTAAAGGATAAAATCAACATACGTAGCTGACTAGTAGTTAATTGGAAGTAATCGTTTTGTTTGAAGGCTCTTCTAAGGCACATAATGCCTCGGAGAATGTCGTCATCTTCTTCATGTTTCACTAAAGAAAAGTGAGCTCCTCTGTCATTTTCAAACTCTTTAAACTTGATTCGGTTTGACATTTTGAAGTCTGTCAGTATATCCCTCTGTAAGTTTATCTGATTCTCCATGTCCACATCCAACAATGGAGGCTCCGACGGGTATTTAACAGTCACAGAACTTCCTGTCCAGATATTAAATGGTTTTAGTAGTACAAAAATACTTTTTGTTTAAATGACAAACTTTTACTATAAACAGAGTTTTTTGTCCCATCAAACTTGTAAAGAATTGCTCCATACTGAAGTATTGTGTTAAAGAGAGATAACTCTGCTTCATTTGAATGGTAGACAGACTACTCAGCCCAACGACACCTCGGCCCGTGCTGGTTGACACCTCGGCCCTGACAGGTCGGCTCAAAATCATTGACACCTCGGCCCATACCGAAGACTGCTCGGCCCATTAGGAATAAAATTAAATTTAGTTTGTTTTAATTAGTTTTTTTTGTATTTTCCCTGTCATGGTTATGTAAATGTATACTATGTATTTTTAATCACTATACGTTTACTATAAATATAGTAATACAATAATTTCAGTATTTTCTAATTAACAAACCACAGCACAACATCAAATTACAATCCGTTGATTGGGAGGTAACAGGTCTATTTATTTATTGACTTTGTTGTTTTTTACAATGCAACATAATAATACATTAAATATATTTTTTAGCCATTTTAAAGAAAAAATGCGCATATTTTAATGTTTAATTTTAAAATTCATATTTTTTTCAAATCGATTCAATAATATCAACAATGGTTTTCATTAACATTAATTCCCAGATTGTGGCATCTCATAATTAACTCCTCATAGTCACCACCCCCTATGACACACGCTCAAGACTCTAAAGGATGCACTGCGTCTTCAGTCTTGTTTGTTTAATGATTAGCACATAATCAAGTTACTAATGGATCGTCTTTCTTTAATTACTGCAATATGTCGTCTTGGAAGATTGCAAATGTATCAAATTAATTTTCTTTTGCATTTCATAGATATATAACAACATAAATAATAAATATATTTAATTAAAATAATATATTTCTGTTTGGACCGAGGTGTCTTTTATGTGAGCCGAGGTGTCTTCAAATTTGGGCCGAGCCGTCGGAGCCGAGATGTCAATGGACCGAGGTGTCGTTGGGCCGAGGTGTCGTTGGGCCGAGCAGTCTGACATTCATTTGAATTGACCACACCTTTTAAGGGTATGAGAGGCGAAGGTGTGTGTGAAAATCTCTCTCTCTCTCATGATTTCTGTAATTATGTGTAGTACATACCCTTGTCTAGGAATGATATTGTGGGATAGTACCCAGCTTCTGGTAGTATATCCCCTTGTACATGAATGACCTGTCTATTTTTTGTGGCATAGATATACACAGGAATCTCCTCAGGAAGTCTGGTGGACAACTTCCTGTCATCAATGACCAGTCCACAACCCATCCAGTCTCCATTTCCACATTTCCAACCATCATCCTGTGCAACATGCCCTGAAAGCATTTTTTCAAATTAATGTAATTGTTACATGGGTATTTGTATGGAGTACATATACCCTATATATTTTACACAGATGTCATTGAACTTATGATGCGTTACTTATTAAAAAAAAATGCTAATATTAATTGCATTTAAGGTGCAATTATAATCATAATAAGAATTTAACATAAAATTTAAATTAACCTCTCTGGTCATCCATCCGAGTATTTTCAGACTAGTGAGCTACCTACCTGCAGCAAAACAAATAGCAGTCAAACAAATAGGTCAGTTTTGACCTAAACAAAAAAAATCTTAAAATTTGATACAAAAAAATTACCATCAAACATATTTTTCTTAATACAGCCCTCTTCCCCATGGTAGCCATATGTAGGTTTTCCATCCTCATCCCCCCAGCCACATGCGTAGAACATTCCGGTAGACAGGAAGGCACTAGTTAACCCAATGGCAGGACAGGATGATTTCTTATTCTGTATCTTCACCTCAAAATAACTGGAATCTGAAAGTAATGCATAAAACAAAAGCATAATACTCATTCTTATTTACTTCTACATACTGTCTAGTATCTAAATATTTTAATATACACTGTACATACTTATTCTACAAAAAAATTCATCATTAGTCTTGGTGCTTGGACAAACTTATTCTAATTTTTTTCCCAGAAGTCTGGTCCTTGATCAGATTTTTTCTATACTGCGGTACTTACTTTTTGTCAGTGGCCTTGGTCCTTGAGCAGTATAACAGGACTTTTTGCCTATGATACCTGTCTGCTCCATGACTTTTGTGTCATCCCTGGTGGTAATAGCTGCTCTTGGACATATCCAGTTCTCCAAAGATGCCTTCAAAATCAAAGATACTTACAGTGTAATTTAGTCAACGGAATTAAATGAAGGATCTAAATATTTAAGGCAAAGAACCTTCAGAAGCTGATTGAAGAATTTTTATAAATTCATTTGGATTGTAAAAATAATCCTACAGTGTCTATTTTGAATTCCCCTGGTTTGGGCCATTGGACATTTAGCTGTGCTGGACCAAACTTCACTCCAATGGTAGCGTACACATTGTCCTTCTCCATGTAACCCCAGTGGCGATAAACAAGCTTCCCATTGGTGAAAAAATTAACCAGGCACTTGTCCTTGAAAAACTTCTCCACATAGCATACCACCTCATCACCTAATGTACATAATGATTTAATTGCATTTGATCTGCCTTTAAACTATTTTTTAAATTACTGATGATGTAATACTCGTATGTTTTCCATCCACAGTCCACTTACCAACACCAAACTTGACGTGTGTGTTCTCCCCCGCCCCCTGACTGACCACACCCCCCGTGTCACTGACGTATCTCACTGACTTGTATCTATCCCACTCAGGAATCCCCGTCAAACAGCCTGGATTTAATCCAAACATCACAAAGGATCCTATAATTAATTTAAAATAGGACCACATGTAAATCTAGGTTCTATTGTCCGCCTGTATATAAAAAATATACTGAAAAGCAATCTTGACATATATAATGAATGACAATGTGTAAACTGTATAATTGTTGTTAAAGAAGGTGAATTTAATGAGTTATAATTTACCTGGAGCAAGGTATTTGATGTTCATTTTAAACCAGCGACATTTTTCTGTGAGGGGTTGTTCTACATACTGCACTAGGCTATTGCTGATGGTAACCTTAACATCTAGACCTGCCCCAGTTCCTACATCGATGTTACTGCCGTCTTCACTGATTTCAAAGTTTGGCCAGTAGACAAACTTTCTGACGGAAACATGGTCCTTTGACATCCTGCGAGAATTTGAGCGCAGTCAGTAGATTTTTTATCGAGTTAAAAAGGGGGAAAAAGTTTAAAAGCTGAGATATGTTAACTATCAAAACGTAGATAAATAATATATGTATTAATTAAAAAGAAGATAATTAATAAGTGATTATTATCATTTAAATAAGATTCACATTTTCACGAAATGGAAATACCTGTAAATACGTTAGTCACTCATTTCATGAAAAGAAGGACATTCGGGTGGCGTTGTTGACAACTTGCGTAATTACTAGATAAGTCGTTCCATTAATATTTCTAGAATTTTCAAATCTCCTGACAACATTTCGCCGACATACAAATGATTTTTTATGATACAGTTATTAATGACAATCAATACTGTGAAAATGACTAACTGGAATATTTTCTCTTGAGAAACGTGTGGTTGTGTCGTGTTCACAGTAAAAAAAATCAAAGTACTGAAAATACTGGTAAACTCGAGTCACCAAGTAAACAATTAAAGTGACAATGCGACGCATCTCTTCAAAAACAGACTTGTTAAAATTTTCCTATAGGATTTGGAATTTATTTCATACTCATAAATGTATACACTTTCAGAAAATTACAAGTTTCATAAGTAAATAATTCTAATTATTTCATTAAAATTAATAATTATTTATGGTACATAAATATATACATTGCAACGTGTTCGAGGTTCTACATTCCATGCTATATACGCATGCGTATAGTTTTCATAAACAAAACAATAAGAGAGGGAAGCCCGGTAGGCCTGCTACATTAACAAAGTCGACCAAAACGAAAAACAAAACCAAAAATAGGGCTTGAAATTTAAAAGCATTTACTTTCCTGACAAAAAATTAGTTGGTAAATTAATATAATCATTGGATGAAGAAGAAACGGGATCTCGGCGACACTCACGTGGGGCTCGCGAAGGTTCTACCCTACAGGTTTGTTGATACATGCTATCATTTCTCGTATCTCCATAGCTTTCAAAGAAAAAAAATCAGTGTAAACTCAACATATAAATGCACTTATGACTTATAAAAATTATTGCCGTTTGAAGTGCAAATTTTATTGGAACTACAGAAAGGTGTTATGTTTGACATTTTGCCGCGATGACGTATGATTTGGTGGATTTTCCTTTTCTGCACCCCGATACACAAAACGTCAACATTTGTACTTAATCATGTTAAATTCATCTGAATGCAGACTAAAACGTTAACTATTATTAATTTTCCGGAGAGTTATGATATTTTGATTCTGGGAATTGCTTTTACCTAATATTCCATTATAATTGTAAACCCTACATTGTATGCGCGTGCCATTTTAGAATTCACGTGGTACTAGTAAACAGAGTTAGGTTGTACGACCCTTGATTATCCGGCAGATTCTAATTACGTTAATTTTGTATGAGGAGAGAATATTAATTTTTCTCAAATTGCTTACTTCAACTTTTTACTTTATTCCTTAATGATATATTGGGTAAATTTGAATGAAAAAGCACACGATTTGCAGCCGTATTGCCGCTTTAAAGGACGAGCAGGAAACGGTATTATGATTAAAAATTAGGCAAAGCCATTTACAAAAAGTCTCCAAAATATTGAATTATTTTTAAGAACAGGAGTGGATCATGTATAGTTAAGACCATTCAAAACAATTACCAACAGAATATATGTAACAAAAATGAGTTGACTGTGAAATGTTGTCACATCATGGTCTCATTATTTCAAATGAGAAAATAGAAAAGCTAGAGATTTCCATGCGGATTCATAGGCGTCGGAAGCAAATTGAAAGGGGGGTGCTAATTGAAAGTGGGGAGCTAAGCCAACAAAAAAAGGTTAACCCCAATTTTAAATGCCTATATTATGTCTATATTTGCAAACAAAAAAAAAGGGGGGGTAAGCCCCCCTAGCCCCCCCCCAACCCCCGGTTTCGACGATAATCCGTTCCGATGTACATGTAGTTACTAGTTTTAAAAAAAATTAATTTTACTTTTATTAAAACATATGCTAATAAAAAAAAAAATTTTTTTTTCCTCTACATATTCCATTTTACGATTTCAAAAACACAAGTACATGTATACAGGTGTCTCATTATATCGCGGTACTTAAATCTTTTGCATAAAAAAGTGTAATTTGATTTTTCAAATTTAACTTTCATCAAATGATATTAATAAAGCAGACTATGGCCTAACTTTTTAGTATCAAGTTATTTCCCAAGCTTGCATCATCTAAGTTGTACTCTATTTTTAAAACAGGAAGTCTCATTTACCTCCTAAATTGGAGAGTCTCATAGTATCGCGGTATGGGAAAACATGGAAACTTGAGGTTGACATGGACTTATGAAGTTTTCTATTTTCCCATGTAATTTTACATAAGAAAATAAACAATTATTTTATAAAGACTTTCAAAACATGAACTTTATATGGATTTTACTAGATTATAAACTCAGTGGGCTAAAAATAATAAAAGCGGAGACCGATTTCTGTAAAATTATGTTTTATTTGAATATTTTTTTTCCAACGCATTTTCCATACTTTTTAATCATCACAAAAATTTACATTCAGATGACAGACTGATATTTTTTTTCAACAAAAAGCATATGAGCTATGTATCTGATTTTTTGGAATATACCGCGATACAATGAAACCCGTTACACATCGATAAATTCTGAAAAAAGAACGTTTAATCCTATAATAAAATTTAAATCATACAAAATCTTGAATTATCGATTGAACTGTCATATTGATGGAGAAGCCTTCAGTTCGATATAGTTTATTGACACTTTTTCTCTCTCTCTCATAAAAATGACTATAAAACACGATCTTACAAGTTTAGAGGGGAAATTGTAATCAGTTGATTAAAAACAACAACAACCAATAAGAGGATGTAAATATTGACGAATAAAAGCAACTCTGCCCTTCAATACACATTCTTAGTACGGTCCCCACTCCCGTATTATCGGAAATCAGGTGAATAAATCATCATAATGAATAAATGATTCAGTAAAACCCATTCAAAGCATTCATTGGTCAATATATTTTTTACTATTAAACCATAATCTGCGGATAGTTTTTGCTTTGCCTTGATCAGTGAATCTATGTGTATTCATATATAAAATATATTTATGTGTTTCTTGCATGCTTCACTGACTTAGGTTTATATAAAAATATATCATGTTATCGACATTTTATCATCGTTTTAGTGTAATTGTGACAAGTACATCTTGGACACTTGCCAATATTACAATGGGCATTCTTTCTCTTGTCAATCAAGACATAAATACAAGATACAGTATTTATGCATATGTAATTACTCTTGACAGTAGAAACTTTCATTTGGAAGAATTCATGGAATTAGTCTTTTTCTGCAAGATGAACTACATTCAAAGACCCTAGCAATGTAATGTATTAATCGTAGTGACCAGTTTAAAATCACTCAAAAGGAAATTTGAAGTTTGTTTTCATGAAAATAGTATTTTATTCAATAACAGGTATGTATCAAAAGTATAACAATAATCATAAATATAAATATAATAAATATGTCCAGGAATACATTTATCTACATAAAAAAGGCTAACACGTTTATATCCATGACAACAATTGAGGCGTATTCATGAATATGGATAAAAAATTCAATAAAAATATTTGATTTTGGAATGGATGATCACAGTTCACAGTTAAAATGACACATTGCTATCCTTGGCGGTGGTTTGAGCAATCCACATTAACCTTGCTGAACAGATAAAGGCAAAGTTTTCCAGCATATATAATCCCACGGAACAGACACGAAGGCCACCACATGCCTTCCACTAAAATTTGGTGTGCGTCGTTGTTTTCTAGTTTCTACGTTATTAAACTGAAAATAAAATTGTATAAAATATTAAGATAAGCATTTTTTTTAAATGCAAGATTGAAAAAAAAATATGATGATTGTTGAATGATTTGAAAGTTGTCCGATTTATCACTAGCTTTTATTCAAGTGGTTGCATTTTTGAATGAAATGTTGAAAAGATTTTTCTTTAAAATAAATTTAAGGCATAAAATCTACAGTGTGCAAAACCAGTATATAAGTTTCAATAACTTATATAACTTGTATAGCTTAATACAAATATATCATTAAAAAAACTTACAAATGCCTCTTCGGGATCCATACCAAGGTGCTCCTCCAAAACCTCCGCCAAATCCTCCACCGAATCCACCACCTAAACCACCGTAATACGGACGACCATGGAAACCACCACCGATAGATCTCGTTAAAAGAAATTCGTTAATGGCGTCCTGTCGTCTGTTTCTTTGCACATGGTTGTTTGCTAACCATCCGGCGACACCCCCGGCTGCTAGGGTCAGTAGTGTATTCAAATTATTATTGTTTGACTGAGAAGACACATGGGTTACTCCTAAGATAGATAGAACAAAAACCAGAACCAAAGCTTTCTTCATTTTTTGTTGGCGATGTTGATATTTGAGAGCGTATTATGCTTTTGTAGATTGCTTTGCTGTGTTGAAGACATATATAGAGAAAATGGATGACCAAAGCGGAAATATTTTATGATAAACCTCTGGCTTGTATTGGCTGGAACTGGACAGTTTTGTGACCTAGGTTATGACCAATGCTGGTTGTGCATTGATGATCATGTGACGTCACTCCCTCGAGGTGTCGAGGGATAAAGTAATCAATCGACATTATGTAATTGTATATATTTAGTAGTATTATGCGTACAAGTTACTGAGAAGAGTTATTCACCTGTCAATCTTTCCTCTGATGTTAAATACCGTGCACTTGCTATGACGACAAACACGTTTTTCATATTGTGACGAAAAACAACGTTTGATACACATTAAGATGCATACATATGTATTACTCTTGTTCTCTAAGGCTGTGAGCATTAAATTATGTGAAAAATAAGTGGTGAAATAGTTTTGTCGCCAGTTAAATACGAATGTATAATTTCAACATATTTATGAAATAAATCATACTGTTCTGTAACTTTTATTTAGAGACATCAAATACCTCAACTGGAAAACGAATTATGCATGTTCTAGTCTGTGCATATATTATGCAAATATAGTTCTTTTACGAGGCCGATGAATAGCATGATGACTTTACAGGAAAGTCGAACACACAATGCGAGGTCGATGTGTTTTTCTGGAATGTATGTTTATTTTTGGATTGATCGAACGAAAGGTATACATTTATTATACTGTGGTTTAATCTATTTTCCTGGGGATCAAAATTCGTTGTTTTGGTCTAAAAAAATGTTTTTTCTGCAAAGTCATGAACCGTCCAAATAAGCAGTATAAAACAATATTATAAACATGTATAACCGTTTAGGAAGTCTCAGTTTCAGATATAGTGGGGATATGAAAGTTTATGAACCCCCTGCAGTTCACTTCTATAAAATTTTGCTTGATGTGCTTATGATTTTCCAAAAGAAATCTGATATAGAAATATAATGAAAATGTTCACAATTTCTTCAAACCTTGTTAGACAGAATCTAACTAGAAAGGCTTTAGACTTATTTACCCTAAAATAACTCTGAAATAATTTTTATTTGTCACAATTATTTATTTTTTAATTCAAGTTCAATGCTTGGGGCGAAATGGAAAGAAATTTTGACTTCTATTACAAAGTGAATATAATTTAATAGATTTACAAGAAAGTTGTTTATGATTACAAAAGTAGTCAGAAACAAATGTTATGGTTTTATTCATTTATTTTCAAATCATACAATACAAGTATTCACAGAAAGAATGACATGATGTCCATTCAAATTCTTGCAATTTTTTTCTCATTTTGATTTGTGTTTTTTAAGTTTTATATTTATAACATTTGCAGTTGAAATTGCTCTAAATGTAATTGACTAAGGCATAAAAAATAGTATAGACAAATTAAAATTTAGTTGAGACTCTATTCCTAGTAAGAATAGTCACGAACCTTAACAGTATTTGTGGAAGTCCAAAGGACATTTGTTATAGTAACAAACGGTTTCTAGTGCACGCTTTATGATGAATTTATAAAGATTAATTCAGATACATGTTTTCATTGTTGACTGGATAAACGAAAACATAGTTTTATCTTTTTATAATAATAAATATTATATTTTATAAAATTTTAGAATTACAAATATTATGGAGGTTCGCTTTTAATTGTTTTCGTGATATGGAGAGACTCATGTTTATGTTTTCCACGAAATTCAAAATTCCATACATGATAGCACTTTTTCAACCAAAATTCTATGGCACGCCAAATTCACAAAAATGAGATAAACCTAGTTTCACAATTGATAAACTAGGTTTATCGACTGTAAACTATAGTTTACAAACCTTAAACTATAGTTAACGATTCGTTAAGTATAGTTAACGATTCGTTAAGTATAGTTTTCATCTGTAAAACTATATTTAACGGTTGTTAACTATAGTTTACGAATGATAATCTAATTTTCTCTGTCTGTAATAAGCGTTAACAATAGATTCTGTTGATAAACATAGATTCACGTTTGTAAACGGCATAATCATGTTATTCGCTTCGCGAATGGAATAAGTTTGACGTTGTACACGTTAACGTCAAAAACCTGTATAGGAATGATTTTAATCATGTTTTAGCATTCGTTAATAAAAATTATCAATGATTTAAGGAAATAAAATATATTGAGAATAAATGGAGAATTCTGTCTTGTATGATAACGGAATAGGTATAAAAAAAAAAATGAAAGAACCGTATCGATCATACATATGTGAAGAACAGGTAGCGAATCAAATAACATGAGTATATATATACTGACACAACATTCTAAAAAGCCTCTGAAAGGGGATATATTCCCCGGAAAAGGGTTTCTTTGGGGGACATACAGATAAAAAATGGGGCTTGGATTTTTTGGGGGGATCATACTTAAAATGATCATTTCTTAAATGATCAAGGCATATTATAGGGAGCGAATCAAATAACATGAGTATATACCGACGCAAGTTCTGTTTTTCCTTCCCTGAGAGTCAATTAGACCGCATCGATCATACATATGTGAAGAACAGGTAGCGAATCAAATAACATGAGTATATATATACAGACGCAACATTCTAAAAAGCCTCTGAAAGGGGAGATATTCCCCGGAAAAGGGTTTCTTTGGGGGACATACAGATAAAAAATGGGGCTTGATTTTTTGGGGGGGGATCATTCTTAAAATGATCATTTTTCAAATGATCAAGGCATATTATAGGGAGCGAATCAAATAACATGAGTATATATCGCCGCAAGTTCTGTTTTTCCTTGCATTAGAGTCAATTAGACCGTATCGATCATATATATGTGAAGAGCAGGTAGCGAATCAAATAACATGAGTATATATATACAGACGCAACATTCTAAAAGCCTCTGAAAGGGGAGATTTCCCCGGAAAAGGGTTTCTTTGGGGGTCATTCAGATAAAAAATGGGGCTTGGTTTTTTTGGGGGGATCATTCTTAAAATGATCATTTTTCAAATGATCAAGGCAAATTATAGGGAGCGAATCAAATAACATGAGTATATACCGCCGCAAGTTCTGTTTTTCCTTGCATGAGAGTCAATTAGGCCGTATTGATCATATATATGTGAAGAGCAGGTAGCGAATCAAATAACATGAGTATATATATACAGACGCAACATTCTAAAAGCCTCTGAAAGGGGAGATATTCCCCGGAAAAGGGTTTCTTTGGGGTACATACAGATAAAAAATGGGGCTTGGTTTTTTTGGGGGGATCATTCTTAAGATGATCATTTCCAAATGATCAAGGCAAATTATAGGGAGCGAATCAAATAACATGAGTATATACCGCCGCAAGTTCTGTTTTTCCTTGCATGAGAGTCAACTAGACCGTATCGATCATATATATGTGAAGAGCAGGTAGCGAATCAAATAACATGAGTATATATATACAGACGCAACATTCTAAAAGCCTCTGAAAGGGGAGATTTTCCCCCGGAAAAGGGTTTCTTTGGGGGACATACAGATAAAAAATGGGGCTTGGAATTTTTGGGGGGTTTCATTCTTAAAATGATCATTTTTCAAATGATCAAGGCAAATTATAGGGAGCGAATCAAATAACATGAGTATATACCGCCGCAAGTTCTGTTTTTCCTTGCATGAGAGTCAATTAGACCATATCCATAAATTTCAATTAAAATTAACGGAATAAATAACAAACTTTATTCAATTATTTATTTTCTCATTAAGTCATCAATAAGCTAAATTTTAAAAAATGTGTTTATTCCGTAAATGATATGAATTTAGATATAAAACTTTACGGAATAAATAGCAACATTTATTTTACTAGTTGCAATTAATTAATTGTCTGCCGTTCATACGGAATTAATAGCGTATCTTAAAACTAATTTCTTTATATGCATTTTCTCTTTGTGGTATTATATACTTCAGTTTACGTGAAAAGCATTAAAAGGGGAAAATAAAATTGTGTTTATTCCGTAAATGATATAAATTTAGATATAAAATTTTACGGAATAAATAGCAAAATTTATTTTACTACCTGTAATTAATTAATTGTCTGCTGTTCATACGGAATTAATAGCGTATCTTAAAACTAATTTCTTTATATGTATTTTCTCATTTTTTGGTATTATATACTTCAGTTTACGTGAAAAGCATTAAAAGGGGAAAATAAAATTGTATTTATTCCGTAAATGATATAAATTTAGATATAAAATTTTACGGAATAAATAGCAACATTTATTTTACTACCTGTAATTAATTAATTGTCTGCTGTTCATACGGAATTAATAGCGTACATGTATCTAAAAACTTACTTCTTTATATGTATTTTCTTTTTGTGGTATTTATTCCGTAAATGATATAAATTTAGATATAAAATTTTACGGAATAAATAGCAACATTTATTTTACTACCTGTAATTAATTAATTGTCTGCTGTTCATACGGAATTAATAGCGTACATGTATCTAAAAACTTACTTCTTTATATGTATTTTCTTTTTGTGGTATTATATACTTCAGTTTACGTGAAAAGTATTAAGGGGACAATTGTGTCGGTATATACTCATGTTATTTGATTCGCTCCCTATAATTTACCTTGATCATTTGAAAAATGATCATTTTAAGAATGAAACCCCCAAAAAATCCAAGCCCCATTTTTATCTGAATGACCCCCAAAGAAACCCTTTTCCGGGGAAAATCTCCCCTTTCAGAGGCTTTTTAGAATGTTGCGTCTGTATATATATACTCATGTTATTTGATTCGCTACCTGTTCTTCATATATATTTAAAACGAACCCTTTTCCTTTGAAAATCTCCCCTTTTATAGAATTTTAGAATGTTGTCTCTGTATATATATACCCATGGCATTTTATTCGTCACCCATTCTTCATATATATGAACGATTATCTAAAGAATCCAGCATTGGACCTCTCTCTCTCTCTCTCTCTCGTATTATTTTATTTCCTGAAATAGTAGTCAATACTACTAAATATTCGAAAATAATAATATAAACTGTATAACATCATTAGAATCCCTCTTATATAAGAAATGACGTTAACGTGTACAACGTCAAAGTTATTCCATTCGCGAAGCGAATAACATGATTATGCCTTGTAAACTATAGTTTACAATCGTAAACTATAGTTAAGAGTTGTTAATCATAGTTTTCACAAATCGTGAAACTATATTTATCAGATCGTTAACTATAGTTAACGGTTTGTAAGCTATAGTTTACAAATCGTGAAACTGTATTTATCAGATTATCTATGTTTTGCGATCGCAAATGATTGTTTTCAGTGTAAAGTATAGTTTACGGTTGTGAAACATAGATTATCGCGTTAACTATGGTTTACGGATGTAAAATATAGATTAACGTTGTTAAATATAGTTTACAGTCCGTAAACTATAGTTTACAACCGATAAACCTAGTTTATAGACTGTGAAACTATGTTTAGCTCATTTTTGTGAATTTGGCATGCCATAAAATTCCCTTGAACCAATGTACCCTTCAAACCACGAACATTTGATTCGATGAAATGGTATTTAATTTATCTTGTGACCAGGTGACATTAAAAGAAAACTGCATATGTTTGTATTGTAAAAATTCGTCTTTATTTCAACTAGCTGTTAAAACGTGACAAAAGTTCACTTTTAATCTAAATACTTGGTAATACATTTACATTTCATTAAATCATTCTAGGCTTATAAAAATTATAAGAAAATCAACTTCTTTCTGAAATCTATTTACCAAAATAATTTCTGTGAAAGATTCTTTGTCCCTTTAATAGTCAAATCTTTTTTTATTATTTCCCCTTTTTCGGAAAGTAAAGGATTAATCCAAAATTTATTTATTTAAGGTGGCTCATTACATCCACAGTTTATTTTAGATTTCAATACAGCACCACTTATAATGTAGATGTCGAATATCCACTGATGGGGGTATTGATATCATAAATATTTTTCATAGAATTTTTTAGTTTTTGTTTTATTTTAGTGAATTGTTTTATTTCAGGTTTATTATTCACAGAATTTCAGAACTTTCAGTGTCAAATGATGGGCATCTTCTTAAGACAAGTACACACAGTGAAAATACCTCATAATACCTAATAATAATTTTATTAGAAAAAATAATTTTCTCCTAGAAAACAATTGATGTCATTATCTTTTTAATCTATGCATAAAACATTTAAAAAATGTGTTCTGAAGAGACAAGGAATGTATTTTAATGAATTACATGTGTCAAATTGAATGAAGAAAGTTTAAAGGAAATGAAAAATCCAATTTAAAAAATATTTGGTATAAAAAGTCCACTTTCAAGAGTTATCTTTCCTAATTAGCCAAGACTCAAAAACACTATGGAACGTTTGACATTACATCTAAAATTCAGAATAAAGCTTTAAATTGCCAGAGTATACATTTAAATCAATAAAACAAATATATTAATTAACACCAACACAGTAAATAGCGCAATAAAATAAAATTTTAATTTCAACAAGGGTGTAGATTTTAACTCGAATTTCCTCCATACATACATGTCAGTGATTGATAGAGTTCACTGCATGCATAGCTATGAAATTGACATTACTTGTTTGGCGAAGATTTGACTGTTGCTTTCTTTTGTTTCTGCCTAAAAGCAATTCTTCTTGGTTTATGCATAATGAATCCGTTACTTTGTTTTCACTGTTTACAACACCGCATGTTTCATCTATTTTTAAAGCGTTTTAAAGGTCAGGGTCATATTATAGAGGTATCTATACAACTCGTCCCCTGAGCAATTCGGTCGACACAATGGAGGTTATGCAACTTCATATAGAGCATTTGAAGTCTGACTACACAATAGTATACGAGGGCTGTTCAATAAATAATGTCTTGAACTGTATGACATACAATGCAGATATCATATGACATTAAGCTTGGCTTTCTCTCATAATTTAATCTTTAATGAATTTATAACAGTTTATGTGACCACTTTTCATCACATGATTTCATTGTGAGAAGCTGGAAAACGAGGGCTATTCGAGACACTTCATTATAAATGAAAGGTAAAGAATAAGTAAACTAGAGTGAAAATAAAAGCTCATTAAAGCTGCTGTAAAACTTGTTAAAATTCCAAAGAAATATTCACTGAAATATGTGTCATTTACAGCAACCAATGCCTGTTTTGTAGACAAATGAGCTTGTGGATTTCAATGATAAAATAATTATTTAATGGGCATCAAAAATGGGTACCGTCCTTGCCAACAAAAAATTATAAAAACTTATGTACTGTTTGCCAAATTTCAACAAATAATATTTGATGATGTATGATTGACTTTAAGACACATAGCAAATTTGATAGACATCATTTCGGGAGTAGTTCACACTGTTTTAAAGAAATTTGAGAGTAAAAAAGCTTAGTACTCAAAGGTCCCCCTATATTTTGAAAAATGTGTGAAAACGACAGCGTGTACGAATGTCTTAACAATTATTTTAAAATATCAGTAATTGTAGTTATCCACGTTTGTTTGATATTCAAACAGATAATGGAACTTGAATCTATTGCTTAAAACCCTCAAAACAATAGTACTTGATAAAAACAGCGAAGGTCTGACAGGAGCAAAGAATTGCAAGATCACAAAGACAGATTTATATGCAATTTTCTTAAATATTAGTGGTATTGTAGTTCAAATTCGTATTCGGGGAGACAGTTTAATTTCTAGAGGAGGCAAGAAAGCAAATTTTTTCCAAAAAAATCGAAAGGTTTATTAGAGGAAGGACCCAGAATCAGGAATCCACTACATTAATTTTCTTCAAGACAGCGTCCAAACTCGCACGCCCTGAAGAGTAAAGGGGTTTTCGGGATAAACATAAAGTTATTGTTTTTTCACATTAACAATTTTCGCTAGATCTTTGACCTTTTGACTTGTTTCTATTTCCAAACTTTAAAAAAAACACCTTTCAGAAGGAAGAAACAAGTCCAGGAAAGCATTGGATCTGCCATTTTCCAGTATACTAAGGGTTATACCCAAAAATGAGTACTAAAAACAATCAGAAATTGGATAAAAAATGTTACGGACATGTGTTTTAATTAAAAGAGATTAATAAGTTAAAACTTGAAGACTACATCATTGAAAAGCGTCTTTTGCTTCTTTCCGAGCACCCAGGACATTATTTATTGAACAGCCCTCGTATGCATCCATTCACTCAACATAGTCAGAAAATGGTCATCGAAGGACATTCCCTGAACTCTTTTTATATTTTCTGCAGAAACCAAGTCATCCTTTGGAATATGATTGCATGGTAGTATCTTGTAATTGTGCAATAAGGTTTCGGAATTTTGGTTTCACCCTGGGGATATTTTGGGGTAAAAAATTATTTGTATAAAAAGCCTGGTCCCGTCAGATATAATCGAATACTCTTGCAGTCGCCCAATCATAATTTAGAAATCAGTATATAAATGGGAAAGTATCTTCTAGATGAGTATCTTACTAACCTTTTGGCGGTAAGAATGGTGGTGTTCTGTAGAAGTGTAATTAAGTTTCAGAATTTTGGTTTTCACCCTGGGCGATTGGGGGGCTAATATTTTTTTCCTGCAAAAAGCTTGGTTTCCTGAAAATTCTTATATCTTTTTCAGTAGCCCATTCAAATTTTGGAATTGATTTGGACACATCTTACGTACAATAAGCTCTCAGAACTTTTCACTTTTTCACAAATTGGATTCAAATAGGATTTTCTTTTTTTTTTCACAAAGATCAAGTTCCCCGAACTTCTCTAATATTTTTAATGGTCTAATCGTATTTTGGAAGAAATCTGGTTATGTCCTGTATATATTTTCATTTAGGTTTCGGAATATCAATTTTCACCCAGTATTGAGAGTTGAAAACAGACTTATTTGTAATATACATGTATAAGAGTTATTGGAGCCCTTTGGCTTGTTATCTATAAGTAAAGGCAATGAAGAGGCAAAAAACTTGAGTAGAGAGAGAGAGAGAGAGAGAGAGAGAGAGAGAGTCGAGTGAAATGAGTAGAAAGTGCAGTCTGTCTTATGACAACATCTATTATACTTAGCAAATGATAATTTATGTTTATGAACAAGAACTCATTAACATTACAATCTATCACTAAGTCAAATGCTAATTGACGTTCTTCATACTAGTTGTTGGATACACACTGCATTATCGACGCATTTTCCCGTTTTCTCAATATCTTTACAAGGAGTACGAGGCGGATATGACTGGTTAATAGGGTATGCTCACTCCTCTATCGCATCGGATCCCACATCTGATGTATCGCTATATATTTCAATCATAAGCAGATAAAAAATGTAAATTTATTCAAACTGTTCTGGATTTTACGTGCCAGCACAGGCTCTAAAAACTTTTTAAACTGTCACTTGTTAGATCCATTTAATACTCCAGAAGAAAACATTTTTGTACTTATTTGTGCATGTCTTGAAAAAATAGGATTAAACCCAGTCCAAATATTGATTTTGATTTGATCATACAAAGAAAAATTAAAGATCATATGCGGTATTCGAAACGTTTTTGCTTTTCTTCGGAGAGAGCTTTTGCATCGAGGTGTGATTTGACAAATGTACACAGATTAAGCCTTTCCACTTCCTTTTCTTAACTTGGTCATTTCCTGCATACATATCCTTGTTGTTCCAAAATCAAAGGAAGTGCTTAGAATATGCAAGAAAAGAAACGTGTAAAATATCTTATTTCACAGGTCTTTTTTACATTGTTAAAGAGAGGAATAATAAATCAATTATAAGAGAAAGTCGAATATGATTTTATTTCAGCACCAATATTTTAGATCTCGTACAATAAAATTCATTCGGGGAATCGATAAAGATAAACATAATCAGCTGATCTTACCAGAGTTATACTCGTTACGTTATACAAATGTACTAATAAACATATGATATTGTACATCAGAACTGACAGTAGGAAATTATAAATATATATATATCTGTATGAATAAATGATTTCTCAGCAATGATATGGATCCTCTTTCACTTGTGCAAAAATTGTTCACATTTTACACATTACATCCCTTCCGAAAATACCGAAAGTAAAATCCACTATGTCGGTAGTTGAACTTCAGCTTTAGCAGGAAAACATTCATTTCTTGTCTACCCTGTAACACAATAAAAACAGATATAATAACAACACAAACACACATTTACAAAATCTGTAATATATTTTTATACTAGAAGCAATTCTGAAAGGTAATTTGGGTTGAGTATAAACCAAAGTGACTACATGGAAAGTTTGGCCATAATCAGCCAACTATCATACATATGTTTGTGCACAATAAAATAATAAAAAGTAACTGGTGAGAGAGAGAGAGAGAGAGAGAGAGAGAGAGAGAGAGAGAGAGAGATATTTACTTACAAAATGGTCTCCTATAATAGGGCCTCCATAGCGGGGGATAAGGGTACCCGCCACCAAAGGAATTCAATAACAGGTAATCATTAAGTGCATCCTGTCTTCTGTTTCTCCTAATGTAACTATTCAGCGCCCATCCAGCAGCCCCACCCAGTAACACAGGGCCTAACCAACTGTTTCTCGACTGTGAAGTCACATGGTTAAATCCTAGAATGGAAAGAACTAGAACTAAGACCAGAAACTTTCTCATCTTCGCCAAAGTTCGGGAGGAAATGAATTGTTCCTGTTTGCCCCGTATTTATAGGACAAAGGCGGAAACATTGGGGGAATTTGGTCATTATTTGATACATATTGGTTTTTTAAGTCTATTCATGACTATTGACCGATCAGTGTGACCACCGATACATAACATTGATCGCTAATGACCCATAAACTCATTAATATTACGCCTTATTTTCCATTCCATCTAAACAGTATTTGTCAGTTTAACAACGCAATCGATTGTGATGTTTTTGAAACGATTACAAGTTAAATACATGTACAATAAAGTAATTTTTAATGTCTTAGGCATAAGCTTTTTATAGCATGTTTTAATTAATATAATAACGAAAGTAAATAGAAGAACATGTACATGTATTATACTACCATATAACTATAACAAAAACACAATCCATACGCAATTTCCTGCAAATGACTGCATGGGTGCCTATTTTTTTTAACCGAAAAATCATATGTTGATAAAATTTCAGTCAGAAAAGTATACATGTAGCTGCTTTTCCCAAAAATATATTTGACAATTGATAAGTTTCTCAAATAATCATGAACTTTAAAAAGTATTATTGGTAAATACAAATTATTCGGTGAATTCAAAGGCAAATGAATGGGCATTTTCAATCACAAATTTTCTTTTTTCAAAATCTGCAGATTGGACTTCGCTATATTAGTTTGCTGTTTATAGCCAAACTTTCCATGTTGTCACTTTGGTTTATACTCAACATTTAAGCATTGCTTCTAATTTGTTTCTAGTATAAAATATGTTTAACATTTTGTAAATGATCGTTTGTATTATTACTAGTATTATATCTGTTTTTATTGTGTTACAGGGTAGACAAGAAATGAATGTTTTCCAGGTAAAGCTGAAGTTCAACTACCGACATAGTGGATTTAACTTTGGGTATTTTCGGAAGCGATGTAATGTGTAAAATGTGAACAATCTGTGCACAAGTGAAAGAGGGTTCATATCATTGCTGAGAAATAATTTATTCATACAAATATACACATATTCATAATTTTCTACCGTCAGTACTGATGTACAATATTATATGTTTATTAGTATAACGAGTATTACTGTGGTAAGATCAGCTGATTATGTAAATCTTTATTGATTCCCCGAATGAATTTTATTGTACGAGATTTAAAATATTGGTGCTGAAATAAAATTATATTCGACTTTATCTTATAATTGATTTATCATTCCTCTCTTTAACAATGTAACAAAGGTCTGTGAAATAAGATATTTTACACGTTTCTTTCTTGCATATTCTAAATTTCTAAGCATTTCCATTTATTTTTGAAACAACAAGGATATGTATGCAGGAAATGGCCAAGTTAAGAAAAGCAAATGGAAAAGGCTTACTTCGGAATCTGTGTACATTTGTCAAATCACATATCGATGCAAAAGCCCTCTCCAGAGAAGAGCAAAAACGTTTCGAATGCTGCATATATCTTTGATATTTCTTTGTATGATCAAAATTTAATTTAAATCAAGATTTTGATTGGGTTTAATCCTATTTTTATAATAAGACATACACATTACAGAATATGTAATGAGATGTTTTCTTCTGGCATATTATATAGCAAAACTCGTAACCCACACTATATATAAAAACGTTGTTTTTATGTATATATACGAGGGCTGTCCAATAAATGATGTTCTCGGTGCTCGGTGAGAAACAAAACCGCTTTTCAATGATTTAGTCTTAATGATTTCACTCATTTTTCAAAATTTAGGGTGACCATTGAGTGCTAATTTTTTTTTACAGTCAATGTTTCTTTAAAAAAAGTATAAACTAGCCGCAAAATGATGCCAATCAATTTTGCTAGGTATCTTAAAGCCAATCAAACATCATCAGTGATACTCGAGTAATTTGTTAAATACTGGCAAACAGTACATTGGTTCTTCTTGTCGCCAAGAACGGTACCAATTTTTGAAGCCCATTATATCCTTATTGTTCATTGAAACCCATTAGCTCATGTGTCTATAAACAGACATTAATTGCTGTAAATGTCGAATATTTCCTTGAATATTTCTTTGAGATTTTTAACGAGTTTTACAACTTTAATGGGTTTGTTCCCGTTTTGCACACATTTGAATTACAGGTAATTAAAAAATGTGTGAAAAACGGGAATTTGACCAGGTGAGATAATTACTTAATTGCTATAGTCTATACCATACTTAGCTTAGTAAGTATGTGAAAGGTGAACTTATAGTGAAAAAATAAGAGAATAAATACAAAGTTAATGTATTTGATTATCTGATGATCTTATTATAACATCTTCTTGGCTTGGGCATTATTTTCAAATTACTTCTTATTCACTATTTTCTTTATTACATGTTATATCTTTAATTCATTTAGAATTTTATCAAGATTGAAAAGTACGTACTCTTTCTTTAAGAAATTGGACATAATAATAAATAATATTAAACAAATATCAATAATTTATTCAACAAAATCAAATATTTTCCCATAAATATATATAGAATTTTAATAAAATACTTATAAAATTGTATTACACCTCTTAAGAATACATTAAACTAAATTAGGTATTCACAGGTAAATCAAAACCAGAAATCAGACTATAATTGCTATCAAAACACACTTCACACCTATTGTTCTATACTAATTACCAAATGTGTGCAAAACGGGAACACACCCTTTAGGTTTAATGAAGCGTTTATTTCACTCTAGTTGACTGATTCTTTACCATTCGTTTTTAATACAGTGTCTCGAATAGGCATTATTTATTTACCAGCATCTCACAATGAAAGTTGCTTTAATCATGAGAAAACGTCAATCTTAATATCATATGATTTCTACATGTATGTTGTATTTCATAGAGCTAAGGGCATAATTTTTTGAACAGCTCTCATATCTCATGGGTTACGAATTTTTTGACCTTTGTTTAAAACTTCTCTACAACTCTTTCACCTGGAAAATAATCTAAGTTTTCCATTTTCAAAAGTTAGACTTTAAGGCTAACAGGCAAACGGAAGTATTACCAAAAAGATGCAGTGTTGCAAGCGCATTGTTGTCCTTTATTGCAGAATGCTATACTAATTTGTATCAATATTGGCTTCCTCTCTGTTAGCCCTTTGAGATCAAATTTTTATATCTTTCCTCAGTAATCATGAATACATGTATAAGAAACGTTCATTTATTTTGAAAGATTTATTTAACATAACAAAATATGACGATTCACCTCGATATATTGCTGTTGGATTTTTTATTATTGGCACAGACTATGTCTACTTTACAAAAGACAGATAAAAAAATGTGCAATAAAACATCATTTTATGGCTTATGTGAAATACATGAAAACTAAACTTCTAAGTCTACATATTACATGTATAAATAAATATTAAATAAATGAAATGGGACTAATACACTCCAATCATTAGTATAATAAATGTTCACAATTAAGTACTAATTCAATAATTTAAAACTATTCCCTCTCTATTGCTTCTAACTATGTCCCAGAGAATATGAGCGCATATTCCTTCAAGTATATATAAACTTTTAGGTTTGGCACGAAGGGATTTTCACCGGCAGCATTCGATTTCATTTTCCTGCGTCGAAGAACGAGGAATCTGTTTGCAACCTTTGCCGTGACTTGTTGTTTTGCATTCTACCCTGAAAATAGAGTTAAATGTCAATCAATATACCAATAATGATAAAAAAATTTAGAAAAAATCAAACTGTTAAATATATGGAGATGTTTAACAGACTTTAATGTAATTTTTAATAAATACGGTATTTGACAGAATTTGATATTAATAATCTAGCTTTTTTTAGCACACAGAGAGAGAGAGAGAGAGAGAGAGAGAGAGAGAGAGAGAGAGAGAGAGAGAGAGAGAGGAGTATGTCGACTTACACATTCCGTATGCACGTCTTCTTGGATGTCCAAACCCATGACCACCGAATCCACCGGGAAATCTAGGACCCGTCAATCCGAAGGACCGAGCCAGTAAAGCATCGTTAATAGCATCCTGTCTTCTGTTTTTCTCGACATATTTGTTGATCCCCCAACCAGCTAGCCCTCCCACTAACAAGGTCCCTAGAAGATTAGAGTTGCTGTTCTGTGCAGATACATGAGTGAGTCCCATGATGGACAAAACAAGGAGAGCAACAATTTTCATTGACTTCATTGTAACCTTTGGATGAGAACTGATGTTTTAAAAACAGGGACACAGCCTTTATATAGGACCTATGTTTTTTATCAGGGATTCCCCCTTGATGCACTGTTCGTGTGAAAATTACTGTTTGTTATGTAACTTTACGAGCCTTGCAATTTACTCATCCTGTAAACTGACCAGTGAAAACCGAATATTTGAGTCAGCGGGACATTGATAAAGTCGTGAGCCTTTAGATATTTTTGCAGTTGGTGCGTCATTCATTGACTGGAGCTGTTAAAAATTGTTATGCAGAAGATAATAATTAATTTGTCAGATGTCTTGTAAGTTATAAATTATGACGTATAACTGTCATGTCTACTACCCACGTCACGTAGAATCGAAGCGTATCGTGTTATATAATATGTAGGGTGTGCAACGCTTTAGATATGAACAGGTTTTCTAAAAGGGAACATTAATTTCCGGTAAAGTTTGGTTTGTACGAGACATGAAGAAAAAGAGGTAGAGCTATAAGACTTTTTAAGACTATTTTTTTTTTATTTTTACATTTCAAAATAAAAATGAGGAAAGTATTTGCATATACACATGTACATGTGTAATGCATTTGGAAGAGTGTTTTTGGCGATTAGATATTTAAATTACTAATATATTTTGAAGTCTAGGAAAAATTCAAGACTCACAAAAGTCAAGATTTGATATTTTTAAATAATGCAAACGTTTTTGTTTTGTATTGGGAGCCAAGAGTGCAACTATGCCGAAAACATGCAAATGGGGAAAATCCACAAGTTAGGAAGCGCCAAATATTGAATAATATAAATTTTTAGAATAACAATTATATACCAGTGAATTGGAGTCTTTTAATCAAGATATGAGAAAGAACAATGACACCTAGATGTTGAAAATTAGAATAAAATATAAAATTCTTAGTTTTAAATAAAACAAAAATCAGAAAAAAATATCCTTATCTACGTACATCTATTTTTATTTTGTATTTTAAGCTCTCTGTATTTTTTTTTAAATATAGGACTCGCAAAAAATATGTTATACTAATACTGGTATTAAAACATTTGTCTTTAAATAAGTGATAGATTTTTGTATTATACAAATATCAAAGTTCTTATGTAAAATATGAAAATAACAAAATTAAACTGTGTTCAAACTCAAATATTTAAAAATTAGAATAAATGCTCAAATGTTGATTAAAAAAACATATTGGAGCAGAGCAAACACGGACCTCTCAAAACATAAAGAGTGGATCAGGTGCCATGGAGGTGTAAACATCTGCTGACGACTGGTCACACCCGCTCCCTGTACACCTTGCAATGTTATAGCAAACGGAAAAATCCGTAGACGATTCATTAAAAATAATCGCTTAGAACAATTTGTATGAAAAATGTAAGTCATCTTTTATTTAGTGATGGATAGTATTATATTATTGACAAGGTCATAGTACAGCCCAAAGAATTAGCGACATGTTGACTTTAAACGAGTCTCTTGACATTCCTATAGTTATGTTTAAGAAATTGTGAGTATGTGGAACATGCTATATCGACTTTGAGTATCGAACAACAGGACGATATAAATTCCGTATACACGTGATAATGGTATATTGCTACATGAATAAGGAGAGTTGACAATTGAACAGTTGAAGTCATCACGTTCAGCTGCTATGTTATCAAGTTTTGTTGTTATGTTACCATTGTCCTTTCCTAGTAAACAGTAGTAAACAGTTGTATCAGACTTGGAGATATCTTTTATTTTGCGCTCAGAAGGATATATATTATATGATATATCGAATCGCTGTTAAAATGAAAATGAATATTGTTAATTGATTAAATAATATTTATATCATATTTATATGATTATATTTGAATTAATATATATTCAATTGAAGCCAGAACAGGATACATATTTTCATGAAAAAGTATTTTCAATAAATTCTGCATAACAAATGCATTTAAATAAAAAAGTAGGTCTGCTTATAGTACATAGGCGCAATTATTACCCATGTGATTCCGACAGATTGAAGCCTTTATCATAAATATTGTCAATCAAAAACTCATCTCTCTTTGAAGTCAACTTCGGAGTACTTATGTGTACAACAAGAATGTTTTAACAAAATAATTTTGCAAATTAATGCCCACTGACACGATAATAGGGTTACGAGTTTTTATTGAAAAAAGCAGCTGCTGTCATCTGTGTATGTATCCCTTTATAAAACATTTTGTAATTAAATCATTCAAAGGTAATATCTATAAGGTTAAAGGTTCATTTTTAGTTTTATAAACATGACTTTAGTTGTTTTTTTAAAATGAATTTTGAACAGAAAATTTTATTTGTATATTGTCTTTATATGAGAAACAAATAGACGTTGAAAATAAAATCGATCACGTGTTGTAGATTATCGACAATTGAACTTGAGAATTAAAAGTTAATAAAAATGTAAATTTTGCCAATAAGATAATAATAAATATAAATTTAAATTTTTACCCATTCTTACTTAAAAAAGACAGTGCTTTAAAATTAATATAATTTCTTTCTGTTGGTATAAATATTACTGTTATTGTATAATTTCTCAACATGGATATTTTGTTGTTGTTTGCATATGTGAAGCTATTAAACTGTTGATAAAATAACATATTACAAATAGTATTACATTAAACTTAAAACCCATTCACCACAAATGAGTATGCATATGCTGTGATGTCAAAGCACCAATCAAAATTAAGGAACCAAGAAAAAACAGCCAATCAAACTCAGTCGCACTGATTTGATCATCGATCATTTCATTCATCTCTCTCTATTTTTCGATCATAAAAAGACGCAATATGTATGTATTGGCTTCTCCCACACGTCCAAAAATCATACCAACATAAAATGTATGTCAATGTCATGTCTTATGGATATAAATATCTTGTCAATGCCCCCTAGTGACAAATCAAAATCATATTTGCATGTAAACTGCGTTTAAGGTATATATTATTTACACAAATCAGTATATAAGAAGAATATCTTCAAATAAGTTAAAATTATTGGTATAAAAATTGAAATGTAGTTTTATTACGTTAAAAAACTTTTTTTTTTATAAATGGAAATTTCGCTCTCTCTCTCTCTCTCTCTCTCTCTCTCTCTCTCTCTCTCTTTCTCTCTCTCTCTCTCTCTCTCTCTTATACATCAAATATTACTTGCATGTTATGCGGTAAAGCAGATATATTTAAGGTTTCTTTTATATAATTGTTTATTTATTTAATTCTGCAAAAGTTACATAATGTTATGGAATGCCATATACGACAGCCAACTGCTTACTGCCAACTGCTGACTGCTTACTGCCAACTGTCAGCTGCTTACTACCAACTGCCACACATATTTGAATAAATTTTATTTTTAAATTGATATTTATGTAAATTTAAAAAAAAAGGTGCGGATCTATAGGGCATTTTTTCCAAGAGGGTCACTCTGGTAAAAAAAAATCCAACCCAGAAATTTCTTGACAAGAAAAAAATACGTAAAGTCCTTTCCTAAATGTGAGAATTTATTTCGGCTCTCTCATACCTTCATGTGTATGACTTTTTTCATACCAACTTAACACGATTCCACATTTTCGGTTGGGGACGGGGGGGGGGGGGGGGGGTTCTCCCTTTTAGTTGATTTATTTTATACATTAAATAAAATATTTAAATTAAATTGGTTTAGTTTGTGCATTTAATAACTTTACAAATTTCAGAGGGGTGTTCGGACCCCTCTCTCTAATCTATGCATGTAAAACATATTTTATTTGTACAAACAAAGAGATATAAATGTTTGAGCGGCGTTTTCTAAGTGGAGGGTCCAAAAGTTCGTTTAGTTTATTTAACGTATGACTGTACAAATTTTAAATGCCCCCCCCCCCAGTTCTTTGCATGTGAAACATTAAAGGGACGTAGCAACATTGGGGGGCCAGGGGGGCCTGGCCCCCCACTTTTTGTCCCAACATTACCTTTACTGTTGAAAATGTCTATTGAAAGGATGGTTGCCCCCCCCCCCCCCACACTTCTTACCATAGTATAATGATATCAAGGATATGTAGTATTGTGTGGAAAAAAGTGTAAGTGAAAGGTAGTTGGCCTTAAAAAAAAGTTAGCCAAGTTGAGGAAATTTTTAACTACAGAATATAATGGAAAACGGAAATTTATTCTCAAAACATCTTTCTGCGAAACGACAAATCTTTTTTATTATTATTCTCTCTTTAAATGTTTTGTTGTCTCCGGGGGAAGGGGGGGGGGCTTCTTTAAAGATTAATTTTATTACCTATTTCAAATAGGAAAACAACTAAAAAAATAAACAATGTACTTTATCAACCGCATATAATGAATATATTGAATATTACATAAGATAAAACATATTGGTCATTTTATTCAGTTCAATTTTACCAGGGTGACCCCCTTGGAAAAAATGTCCTGGATCCGTGCCTTTTTTTTCTTCCTTTTTTTGTGAAAATTCATATAAATATCAATACAAATATAAAATTTATTCAAATATGTGTGGCAGTTGGCAGTAAGCAGTCAGCAGTTGGCAGTAAGCAGTTGGCTGTCGTATATGGCATTCCATATAATGTTACTTTTTAAAAAAAAAAAAAAAAAAAAAAGAAAAAAAAAGAAAAAAACAAAAAAAAAACAAAAAAAAACAAAAAAAAAAAAAAAAACAAACAAAAAAAAACCGTCCTAGTTGCATATATTATAAGCAATAATCACCACAATAAAAACAAGAAAGAATCACCAGCATGAATACGAGTCTCAACGCTAATTGAATCAGTTTGTTTTGCAATCCACTTTTATTGACTATTTATAAAGGAAAGTGTCTAAATAAAATATTCTACAAATATGGCAATTCTCCAGCATACAATATTTACATTAAAATGAAATTCAGGTACGTTAATATATCAAAAGGCAAAGGCAATCCATTGTTTTTCTTTGAATTATGGGAGTTATCTTTCTTAAGTAAGAATCATCCTTCTTTAAAATATCACATCGTATATCAAACGTAACATCAAAGAAATATCAACCATATTAAAAAAAATCAATAATTTCAATGCTTTTTCCATTAAAATCATATGCAAATTATATTAAGCAAATTACAAGTTACATTTCGTAGTTGAAAACACAAGTACTTGTTGTCAAAGCAGATATTTCAAAAATTGGTTTTCGTCACACTCATTTTATAAATATATTTTAATTTTCACCTAAGATGTACATGTATAATATAAGGAATCGCTGTTTAGGTTGTTGGATATCAACGATTAGTTGGAACATTGGATAATTTGCATAACGAACGAAGCCTGCATTAGCTATCTCAAGACGTTTGACCTTTTTCTTTGAAGTTATATACCATAACTGCCTATGGCTTAAAAAGTTCTCAATTGATTTTGAGGTTTTGAGATTTTTAAATCAAAGCCAGGCTTTTTGATATCATTGACAACTGTTTTTCAATAAAAATAGAACTCATAAATTTACTTACCTTGTCATTGTTCATTTGCAAAAACTATTTTGCTAAAAAAACATTCTGATTGTACACACAAGTACTGTGAAGTTGACATCAGGAAGATGCTTGAGTTTCTGATTGACAATATCTATGTTGTTTTTGGAGACCAGGTCTTGCAACAATCTTTTGGAATTACCATGGTTACCAACTGCGCAATTAGCAGACCTACTTTTGTATTCATATGAAGCAGAATTTGTGCAAAATTTTATGTGTGAAAAGAAGACAACACTTGCTGTGGCCTTCAACACGACATTTAAATATATCGACGACGTATTGTCAATTAACAATGGTAATTTCAATTCTTATTTCGATACGATATATCGTGGTGAGCTTGAGATAAAAGATACCACAGAGTTTGACACATATGTTTCATATTTGGATATTTTAAAAAAGACGTTAATGGTAATCTAACAACCAAGCTCTATGATAAACGGTATGACTTTACTTTTTCAATCATCAACTTCCCTTACTTATGCAGCAATATACCTTCATCACCTGCATACAGAGTTTATATATCTCACTTGATTCGATACGCAAGAGCATGCTCTACGTATGAACAATTTTTAAAACGAGGTAAATTATTGACAAACGAGTTGATGAAACAAGAATTTCAGCTGTCTAGTTCAAAGGCATCATTTCGTATGTTCTATGTTCGATACAATGACCTTGTAAGCAGATAAATTTATCATTGAATCAAATGCTGACGTACGTTTTTCGTGCTGATTACTAGTATTGGTCCATTATTATTACATTGAATTGAGACGGATTGTTGCGTTATTTCCCGATCATGACAATGAACACACGGCAGGTATGACCGGTTGGCAGGGGATGCTCACAAATCCCTATGACCATAGTCAATGTCAAAAATACATGTCGTTTACAAATATTTTAAAAATACGATTTTAGTATCACATGCTATGACCTTCAACTCGAGACTGAGATACTGAGATATATCTACGACGTATTATCAATCAACAGTAGTTACTTTCATTCATAAGTTGATTCAATATATCCCAGTGAGTTTGAAGTGAAGGACATAACAATTTCTGTCACACCCGTTTCCATATTTGGATGTTTTTTATTTGGTTTTGACGATAAGAGCCAACTAACAACTAAACTTAATGACAACAAAATATTACTACTATCCCATCGTTAACTTTCCTTTTTAATGTACATGAAGTAACATCCCACTAGATCACCTTCATATGGTGTTAACTTTCACATATTATTCGATACTCAAGACCATGCTCCGAGTATGACCAGTTTTAAAACCTGGACAAGCTCTGAAAGATTCTAGATGATATGACAGGATTTCAACAACCTTGTTTAAAGTCAGTTTTTCGTATATTCTACAGTATTGACGTTATAACGATCTTGTTAGAGAATATAATCTATCACTGGGTGGTATTTTGGTTGACCTGTTTCATACCAATTGTTAAGCCTTTGTTTTTAGACCGAATTTGCCGTCTACCTGATCTATACATAGGGCTCACTGGAGTTACCGTCGATAGGGGATGCTTACTTCTAATTGACACTGGACTTTATCTCTTGATTTTCCAGGGCCCCATGTTTATGTCTATGCCCTCTTCACAGATTTTAACTACTTTGAAGATGTTTTGAGATCGGTCACTGTTTGTTGCTTTCCCTTTTTTTTCATTAAAAATAATTCATTGTCTTTAAGACAAAAGAAGCTAAAAGGTCGTTGTGGTCTATTTCTTTCTCTTACTGCATTTTTTTTTCAGTTTCAGTTCTTCCTTATTTTTTTTTCTTACGGCATATTTTTTCAGTTCTTTATTTTTTCCTTTTACTGCATTTTTTTCCAGCTCTACCTTTCTTTTCCTTGAGGACGGGGCACAAATTCTCTGAAAAAGCTTGATTTTTTGTTTTCTTTTTGAACTCTTTTCATTAAAAATTTATATTTATAATTTTTATAATGTTAGAAGCTTCCTGACTTAGGATGAATAACCAAAAACTATTGTTGACCTATTCTTACAGAAATCTGTGCATTCATTTGACACATTTTTTTAATCAAAATTTTCCTTAGTGACATGTTCTTGCACTCTTCAGCTGGAATCATTTGACAGTCTGTCGATCATAACTTGTTCTCAGCGTAAATCTCATATAGATCTCAAACATGGAGTAGGGAAAAATTCTAATACTCAAATTAAATGAACTTATAAACACAAAAAATGTAGAAATACCAAGATTGTCAAAATTTATTAAGAAGATTATCAAAAACGTTTGTCCTTCTTGAATCCTTGAAGCTATATAATTATTTTATATAACTGTTTAAATCTTTACTTTATTCTTTTCTTTTTTCTTTATATACTTCTTTATATACTTGTCTATTTCTTTTTTCTTTTTACCTTTGACTGTTATTTCTGTTTATATATATGTGCCTCTTCTACCAGTGACCTGGTTCTGAGTAAATGATAGACTTGAAACCGAGAAAAAGAATCCGCTCAATTATAGAATTTTTTTACTACATAAGCTCAAAAAGCTTTAAGTATGTGAGAGCAAACCACATTATGACTAATTGTTTTATGAAAACAAATTCAAATCTCGTGTACACCTCTCTTCGGGCAGTGGTCCATAGTATTGTCAAGTTGTAAATTTTGAAATTTACCGAGTGGCAGTAAATAGTATTTTCTGCCACCAACTCAATTCAAAATTTACAAGATTACAGTATAAGGGACTCATTTTCACTGGTAGGTGAATTTAGAGATGAACTCAAGAGCATCTTGCAATTCCTGCAGCACCAATGAAACAAGCTTCTCATCCTATAAAAAATAGAAAATATTTCTTATTAATTCTTTTAAAAAAGATGATTTTTCAAAAAGTTTTTTTATTCACAGTTTATATCATGTCGTGTAGTTTGTACGCTTTTATGCTAGAGGACAATTTAAAAAAAAAAAAAAGCTTTTCCAAATTTATGAAAAAATTTTCATTGGAGCATAGTGACTAGATAAGTTTTCGGTTTTAAATAGTGGTATTTAATTAAAGAAATTTAAAAACCAAATGTTGGCAGTAAATTCAAAATTTACAAAACGACAGCTAACTTTAAACTTATTACTACGACTGACTCAATTTAAAATTTACAAAATGACAGGTGACTTAACATCTTAATACAAGTTTGCCTATGTTCTCGCTCTTTACTTTTTATAATGTTCAACACCTTTGAAGGGAATTCTACATGTACTAAAGTGTAATAAAGTTAAATTTCCCTTACTTCAATCCAAGAAATAAATCATATTAGTCAATATTTATGTTTTGCATGTATTTTATTTCATTAACAACAAAACTTCTAGTACTCTTTTTGAAAAATTCCTATTTTTAAATTTAACTCGAAAGCTGGTTCACAGAAAATTGGAATACCGAAACCGATACATGGAAGACCCTGTGTTACATGGATCTGATAAGTGACATTCGACATGCAGGTGTTCTCTGAAATATGACCTTATACCACAACCCTAGAAAACATATATTTTATGTCAAGTTAGTCCAAAATAATCGATAAGTTAATGCGCGCTGGTCAAAACCCAGTGTAGCCTTTCTTCTTGCAAAAATAACACCTTAGATCTTTTTTGACCGCGAGTTATATACTATATGTAGCCTTGATACAAGACCTGCAAAGCACCAAGTGCGGTCCGTCATAGTGGCTACCACAAAAATATCAGAGACACTCTGATGGATGGAGAAAAACCCTCTCTTATTGCCGCTGTGTATTTTTTGCAACAATATATCATCTAAACTCTATAAAGCATTCCGATTAATTAACTACAGCCTGTATATACATATTCTTCGCAAATATATCAAGTTTATCCGTCATGGTGGCCAAGGAAAGTTGCCGAAAATTTGTTTATTAGATACTTTTAAAAATATTTTATTAATATCACACGGATAAAATAAGATCGTTTGTGCACTTACGTATTTTCCTTCTAATAGTCATATTCCTCGGGATTTTTAAAAAATGTAAACTTTAAAAGCTCAGGTTTTTGATAATATCACTATGTCAAAAATATGCAAAGATGTAAGCCATTAATGTCTAACGCTTCCAATGCAAAATGAAATTGGTTACGTTAACGTCGAATGTCAAGAAATCAATATTTCATAAGAATAATAACTTAAGTAAATATAAAAAAGAAACAAACACATTCCAGACAGCTTATGGTCATGACTAATAGTAGTTTGTCATTATAATTGTCACTCGTAATAGCTAATGATGACATATAGTTCGCGGATATTTCTGTCCATTAGGGAATATATTTTTTTTTCGAAAAAGTCTCTTACCTTTTGCTCTTTTATCTTATTGCTTACGTGTATTTAGAGCCTACTGAAATTTAGACTTAATTTTTTTTCTAACAACGCAATGTTATGAATTAAAGATATTTACTTCACTTAAATTTAACAGAGCTGTTTCGAGAATTCGTACAGTTAACATTTTGTTATGAAATAGTATACATGATACCTTTTTTGAATTTTGATAGTTTCTGCATATTCAGTAAATGTCGTGCAGTAAATGTACATGTAGTGAAACAATTCAACCAAAGTCCATATCGCTGTTTAAAAAAGTTCGAACTGTTCTTTACTGGTTTCTCTAATAAAGTAGTTATTTTACAAAATTATTTTTTATAAAAAATATTGGGTAAAAAATTCTAAAACTAGGATATTCTACCTTACTTTGCATATTTATTTCAGAGTTCTGTCGCTGCACGTAAAAATACAATAAACTTTCAGTTTAAATGAGTACTAAAGGCACTGAACGTATTTTAACGTGTTGTAAAATAAAGAATAGACTTTGGATTAAAAATTACCAAATCGTCTCCCCGGGAACCCTGGAGGAAAACCGCCCCGTTGTCCCCTAAAGAATGGCGGCCTCACAGGAGGTGGTCGCCTCATTAATGAATTCTGTGGAAATGGCAGGGGTGGTCCCTGCATAGGGAACTGCCCAATCATATTTTGTTGCATAGGTATTTGTCCATTTTGAAACATAAATCTTCTATTTTGAAAAATAGCGTTTTGGATTGGGTTGGGTCCCTGAAAAGGAAGTGGTTGTGGCATTGGTGCCTGTCCCGGAGGAGGAAATCCTTGATTAGGAAACATCATGTTATTAATGGGATTTATTCCATTCATTGGATTCATTGGAATTCCGGGTGGTAATAACGCGTTTGTGGGGGCAGGATTGTTTTGTTGCGTAGGAATCGAACTTGAATCCTGCGTAATGATTTGGCCATTCACAATTTGTTGTCCAACTAAGTGTTCAAGTGCAGGCGCCTCTAACATCTGCCCGTTAATGTCTGCTATAAAAACTTTTCCATTATATCTGATGATGCTTCCATTTATGGATGTATCTGTTGAACCTGCACTTGAATCAGTTCCAGAGTTCGGTGTCTGTGCGTTTTGAGTTATCTGTTGAGCTTGTTGCACTGTATTTTGAATTGTCTTTTGTACATCCGAATTGCTGTTTGTTTGTTGCATTGTTGAAAGTTGTTGTTGCGTTGCCTGATCTCGTTGAAAAGGTTGTAAAGACGTTCCCGGAGCAGCTTGAAATGTTGTTCCTTGAATCTGAACTTGTTGCGAATTCTGTTGAAGAAGATTGGTTCCAGGCAATTGTTGCATTGGTTGGAGCTGACTCCCTAACGGTGCCTGGGGTTGAGAGCCCGCCGGTAATGGCTGCTGTGCACTACCTGCCGGTTGGGGGAATGGAACCATTTGAAATGGTGTGTACGAAATTTGATTTGGAGAGGCTTGAACCCCTTGAAAAGGAACTCCCTGTGCTTGAAAAGTTTGTAGTGGCGGGGTTGGTTGAAAGACTGGTTGGCTTGGAATTTGTGCAAATACATTTGTTGACAGCAATAAAATCAGAATTGTCAATCTAACCTCCATTTTGTTTCGAATAAATCTCTTTATATAGCTAAAAAAGAAACAACGCGTATCAGACGCAAAATGAACAAAGGTGCAATTATCGCACAATTTTAATCACATATATATTTTTTTACAAATCAGAATGCAATTAAACCTTTACACAAATGAATTATTAATTCTGTACAAATTAAGTAGTATAATTATTAATCAAAGTTTAACATATCAAAAATTTTCTTACCTGCATAACAATCTGATCCTTCTCCGGATAAATTGGATATAATGTAAAATTAACAGAAGGCACCACTCCGCGCGCGTGTAAATAAAATAAAAAAGTGTAAAACGTGCGACAACGATGATATATTAATTATGATCATAAAAGGCGTCAGGAGGCAGGTGCTCTTTGGCCTATCGGCACCTCACCTAACGTCGACAGCGCCGAATATCGGGGGCATTAACAGGCATAAATGTAGCAATGGCATACAAACCAACAGTTTTATGAGGTTATTGGAACATGATTGACATCGTACATATATATTCCCATCTAATTACTTATAATAACCAATTCCTAGATTTTGAGAGAGAGGGGGTTTTACGTCATCTTACTGGATTCGATCCTGTCGGACATTTGAAAATAACGAATAGAGATCAAGCTCAAAAACCCAGTTAAACATTAGATTGAGATCAGAGCAAAAAAGGACCTTCGAATGTGGGATCAGGTGTAATACAGAGGAGAAAGCACTCGCTGTCAACCGGTTATACCCGCAGTGAACACTTGGTCTTAATCGGGTAAACGAATGGATGTAATTTATAATCCAATCACAAATCGGAATATATATATATATATCTTTATTGCCCAAGACATACATCTTATAGCATTATAAGAAAATGTAACAAACATCAAATAATAGGTTACGTGACATGGTAATATAAACAAATGTAGTATATAATGGTAGGTAACAACCTTAAACAATATAATTATACAAATGTTTTTGTGACACTTTCAAGTATTTTAAAAGCATGGTGGAGCTTATAACATCAAATTACAGTTCCTTAAAGTTTTTTATAACAGTTGTATTATTTGAAAACTGAAGGTTTTTTCCTAATATTTTTTAATGTATCGACATCTAATATCACTAAATTGAGGGCATTTTAAAATAAAATAAAATTCATCTTTAAAAAATGGCACATTTCACAATATCTATCATTTGCTGGTAAAAACAGCTTTCAATAGCTAGGTTATAAGACAGTGTACTTAATTGTTCTTATATTTATTAAATGGCTTTTGTTAAGCAATATTGGAGAGAGAAATTTCAATGATGTACTTATAAATTTTGCATCTAAAGACAATTTATTTACAAATATATAAAAATAGTATAATTGTGAAATTATAAGGGAAAATGTGTTTTCATTTAATCTTATTTTATACCAAACATCACCTAGTCCAATTTCAAACAATTTTTCTTTTATATTTGTTACCCAATTATATATTTTGTTTATCGCAATGCCTTTAGCAAGAAATTAAAAATAAATATACACCTTGAACCAAAATTTGATAATTCTAAGTAACCTTACCACCTTCAATGGAAGTCTCCCAGTTTCACAATAAATCATTACAGAGTTTGTATTTTTTCTTACACCTAGAACATATTTTAAGTATTGCAAAAACTTTCTATATCTTTTGCATTATGAAAACCCCAAATTTCACATCCGTAATTTAAAACACTAGCAACATAACCAAACAAAGAAGCATTGTCTCTGTATTCAAATACATTTCACTTGTTTTAGCTTTTAAAGAGAACATAGCCTTTCTACCTTGTGTAGATAATTGCTTCTGTGTAATATTAAATTTTCCATTATAATTTAAAAGCATTCCCAAGTAAATAAATTTGTCAACAATCTCAATAGGTTCGTTCAAATTCCATATTTCATTATCACAAATTTTCCCCATAAAATATTAATGAAAAACGTCAGTCAACAAGTCGAAATTTAATATAATTTACAAATGTTAATTTGAATAAATTACAATAACATCAAATTATTCGAGTGTCAGTAATCTGTCTCCTTTATAAATTAATTATTCACAGAAAAGGCTTCTAAAATGTTAAATAATCACAATTTTGATTTTTGCCTCTTTAAAAAAAGCAAGATATACTTCATGTTTATCATAAAAACAGTTAGATTCATAAGACAGTGTAGATGTTCATTTTATTAAATCAAGCCAAGTTCAGGTACATGTACATCTTAAAGACAATATTTACAAATATATACAAGTAAGTATAATTGTGAAATTAGAACGAAAAGCTAATCTTATTTTATAAAACACAGAGTCACGAGAATAGCAGTAGTCTATATAAATGTTTATCGCAATGCCTTTAAAGAAATTAAAACTAAATATAATCCTTGTAGCCTTGAGAAAATAAAAAGCAGAAAGTATATTTTACCTGTCAAAATTTTCTCAAACAGAGAGCTGCAATTCTACAGGTAGTCTGAATAAAACCAGACCTTTCTATACCCTGTTCACAAGGACTGTATTTATCAAAGACCTATATATAATTAACAAATGCTAAGTATTTAAGTTTAATGTTTTATTCGAGTTGGCAGGTATTGTCCACAGTGGTCTACACAACACTGGGGCAGCCGGCAAACTGGCATACCCCCAACATGATATAAGATAAAATGAACGCTGCATTTATTCTACGGACACATTTCAACACAAATTATGTTTTAATTATATTATTTTGCTTTAGATTTACATTGTATAAGATATAATTTTCAAAGTCAACATCACATATATCGACATCAAACATCACATATATCAACATCAACCACAAAAAGTAACAAAATCAACAGTTCAATGGTTAAATTAAGGTATTCCCACATATTAGGAAAACGAGCCTGGTTTTCAATTTAACCACCCACCATGGACTCCTTGCCTACTCAAAACCCTGAGCAACCCATCCATCGTGAACATCACTCTCTCTCATTTCCAACCCACTGTAGAACTATCCTGCATCAAAATAATTCTGGTCTCCCTTCAAATTAGGGGTGGGGACCCCCCCCCCCTTTGAATTTATATCTTTCCAAGTTACTAGTTTATTGCTTTGTATTTCTATTATTAATATGTAGCAAGAGAGAAACCCTTTATATAAGAAAATTATGTAAAAAATATATATATAGATTTACCCCCCCCCCCCTTTTTGAAATTTATGTATTTATTTCAATTTTATTATTTATTTGTTTATTTTTAGGTGATTTGGAAAAAATTGAAGTATATCTTGCAGAGATCAAACAAACCAAATGCATTATTTAACTTTCCCTTTCGCATGAATATGCTGTAACACTGTATTCTTGACAATTTTAAAAGTGTTCACATTCCCAATTTGTAAACTGCAGAACATGTTTTTGATATTTAAATATATTACCAGTTTGAGGGAATGGTGATATACATGTACCACTTATTTTTAAAACAAGCTCTCCCAAGGACCATTTAAAACTGATTAAATCTTGTATATACTAAGCACCTATCAAACTAAGACACACAATAGAGGACTTTGTATTTACCGCTCATTTGAAAATGTAGTTGGACTGCAGCAGACATTGAAGGTACATATGACTAAATCCTTTATTCTAAACCCCTTCCCAGCTGATGCTCTATCTAAAATGCATGATCTTATCACACCTTAAGCTTCCTACTTTGTGAATTTTAGTGGGAGTTGGGGTTAACCCCCCCCCCCCCCCTTCAAAAATATGCTATGGAATAGGTGATTAAAATTATAGACTTCAATAGAAAATGGATATATGATAGAGAGCATGAAAATTAATATGCTTAGTCAGTGGAAACCTATCCTTTATCTAATACCCTAAAATGCTGGGTAAGTTTATCTAATCTTAGCATAATGCAAAAAATTAAAGCAGAAAGCACCTTTTACTTTCATTGATGCCTGTCAAAATTGATTAAGTACCAACACTGTAGAGAGCTCACATTTATTATTTTTTTCACAAAAAGGTGAATGATGACATATAATAAAATGATAGACCTTTCTATACCCTGTTCACAAGGACTGTATATATATTCTGTTATTTCGTCAGTTTTGTATATCTTCAATCATTAGATTATGTACAGGTAGACTTAATGATTTAGATAATTTGAGATAAGAGGGCAAAATTAATATTGACCGCATGTCAATAAATTATGTAACTTTTGGTGATTTACAATTATTAGATATATTTATATATCTGACGGTTTTTGTACATAATTTATTAATGCACATCTCATGTATTCCCTAATATGCAATATCAACAGTGCGTCTTTTTATACAATTTTTATTTTTATGTCAACAAATCGTGATAATTTGCAATTAATCCTTTTTTAAATATGCCTTAAGAATAGAATTATCACCAATCCTTATTAATAATCATTTTCTTTTTTAGAAACAACATGCCATTACTTTTGAAATGAATTTCAGAATAACAAATGTACAGACTGTAATTATAAGCATGCACATCCAAATAATGAACGTCCTCCAGACACTACTGTTAATGACCAGGTGCAGTTTATGTCCGTAACCTATTGTGATCCTCAACTGTAGCTGTTTACGGTGATTGATCGTTAATTTATGATTGCACTAGAAATCAAAAGTACAATTTTGATATGATATTTAAAGAAAAAAATCGAGGTATAATGTTTTTACGAGAGTTATGGTAAAAAGCAATATATTTACTTGTTTCTATGATGGGTCCAAGGGTTCCATCTATGACATAAGGAATTCATTTTGCCATTCTTCTCCTTACAAACCTAAACACTTGTACATAATGTCATAATTTCATTTTCAACACTCAACACGCGGCAAAAGAAAAATGTTTGAAAAATAAAATGTATTGATGAACAGAAACCTACATGTATATTGTTTACTAAGGTGGAGAAGATACAGACGTAAAAGGATCTTCTATTTATTTATCTAGCCTGTATATTTCATTTTTGTTCTATTTTAGATCTAAGGACAAATTACTCTACCCGCATAAAATTTTTTATCGAAATCGAAACTTTAATGTGGCATATAAAGGGTTTTCAATGAAATTTCGAACTTGAGCTAAAGATTAATTACTTAATTAATGTGTCGCCAAATAATTGAAATATGTCAGTTTTTGATCCCAGAATGACTTTCTTTACTTTCACTCATCGCTAAAATTTATGTTTCACTGAGTAGGGAAAACTGACAATTTAGATAAGCCGCGTGGAAGCAAAAACCTAATTAAGAACTAGTCCACTTGTATACGCGTTTATAACTTATTATTTTTTTTGAAATCTGTAGTACAACGATATGGGGAAATGAACCGTGTATAGTGAAGATTGTATACGCCAAACATAAAACGTAACGTTTTGCATGTGTGTTTTTGATGTTATCACCGGCTTTAAGGTCGAGACCAACCAGGTTATAATGCTTATGAACAGTCCGTAAAATAGATGTTTATTCCCTATTTAATTATTTTCAGAGTAGCATTATCATAATAAAGCATGCATATTACGACTTATTTTACACATGATCATTAAAAAGGAGATAAAATCATAAAGGCAAATGTTATATACATGTCTTTGTACAAGCTCCGACGTCTTATATACTGCACTCTCCAGTTTACAGAACAGTATGATAACCAAAATAAATAAATAATAAAGGTGATTATCATCATTTTGTTATAAAATGTATTTCTACAGAACATATAAAAATAATACATTCGTCATGAAATATACACAATGATAATATGTACAGCGTCAGAGTACGTTTTTGAGTCTTTGGGCGAAAAAAATAATAAATCCACGGAGAAAGTGGATGAAATATTTTGTGTTGAACACAAATTCCTTGACACATATCACAGTGTCGTGGTCATCTGGATCGTAGAATCAGCACCTCATAGAGCTGCTGCTAAGGCCTTCATTTCTTTCCTAATCGTGTACTTCTAAACTTATTTTCCTGCAAAAGTAAGTAAAAAATAGTTATATGGAAGTTTTACAAATAAGGCGAACCATTGCTTCTCCGCAGAATTCGAACTTTTTTCTAAAGACACAATAGTTATTTTCTACTCTGTATTCTGTTCAAACTGATTTTTCATTGATACTTTGCTAAGCTGTGGCAAAGTTTCTAATGAGAAGACAGGGGAGTAAATTGTAAAAAATAACTTACCAATTGGTTGTCTGAGTCCAGGGTTCAGTTGGTTGAATTGACCTGGGATTTGACCAACCATACCAGGTTGTCCAAAACGGTTGAATGTATTTAGGCCATTGTTGAAACCGGTTCCGAACTGGTTAAATCCTGTACCAAACTGATTTCCAAAGGGAGATCCCAGTGGTGTATTAAATCCAGTAGTTCCGAACTGGTTGAAGCCTGTAGTTCCGGCAAATCCACCAAGTTGTCCGCTAGGTACAAGAGATGGATTACGGCCGAACTGACCATTTATACCAAACTGGTTTCCAAATTGATTGAAGGCTCCAAACTGGTTCATTCCTAATTGTCCTTGCATTCCAAATTGATTAAATTGTGTTCCAAGTTGGCCCGGAATTCCTCCGATTTGGCCAGGAACTCCGAATTGACCGGGAACACCACCAATTTGGCCGGGACGAAGTTGTGCATTTAACTGTGGATTGATTTGTGCGAAAATAGTTCCACAGAAAGCAAGTGAAACGCAAAGTACAAATGAAAACCTCATCTACAAAAAAATATGCATAATTTTAATTTGGTCAAAATATTTAGCTCAAACAAATCCTAAAAAGCAAAAACAACATTCCACAAAAGATACTTTTAAGAAAATTCTCGAATGCATATATATTCTTACCTTGTTAGAGATCAATATACCCAGGTTAAAACTAACTTTGAATGACCAATCCAGGTTATTTATGCAGCTTTTTAGAGAGGGATGTCTGGGCTATTTACCATCAATCAACTGTTACGTTAATTGACACTGGCTTCGTGATTTCTCACCTCTTATTCATTCACCAATCACATGGGTTGATTTGGACATTACCAGGGTGCCTGTGGGATCGGGGAAGTTGGGGGTTATATACAGATGATACAATGTTAGCTATGGACCAAAGAGGAACTTAAGGCAAGAGAAACGAATAGGAATAAATTAATATAGTTATCTAGTTGATTTGGAGACAAGAATACACGTAGTTGCTCTTTTGACAGTTTTCTTATTGATAAAGTTGCATGTATAAAAGATTAACGACTGATAAATAAAAATATTTCGTAGGGACCGTTTTGACAGTCAAGGAAAATTTGAAATTTGGAACGGGACACTGAAAACATGAAGTGTTAGATTAATGATAATAAACACAAATTCAAATGCAACATATTCTAAAGGAAATCGATCCGTGCGGCATGAATGAAGTTATCAAGAAATACAAGAACAATCTTAAGTAATCCTGGGTTCTTAAATTTTTGTTTAAATGTTGATGTCTTGAAAACAAGTTTGATTATCTGGTTTAGACAAAATTCAAATATTATTTTAAAAATTATAAAAATATTTATAAATTTTTCTTTAATTGATTGTAGCAATACTTAAGTTTGCTATGATGTCAATTCTTATTGACATGTTTGTATCAGAAGATAATATCAAACACTCTAGATCCTAGTCTATTGCTGGTCATTACTCATATAAAACATTATAAAACATGTCCACAAGGCACAATGTCCATTTACGCCATGGGTGTCGATTACAGAAGGTCAGCGTTATTTAATTAGAGAGATTAATGACTTAATCAAGCCGCAAGTGTTTCTAACGTTACTAATATTCTTAAGTAAGAAAAACACATGTTTGACCAATGACCTAAAACGCATTTTCATAAGAAGTAATTTACTTACATTTGCTTGGTCATATGTCATTCTAAAACTAATTACTAACATGTGAATCTCAAAAACATTTTTTTCTGTATTAAATCAATTATAATTATTGAATAATGGAAATGACGAATATTCCTATTCAAATTTTGCCCAATTGTTGAATCTGAAAAAGAGGAAAACTGCATGCTGCATGATATCAGCTGACCTCACATTTTCATTTAAAAATAGGAAAATAAGAATTCTCTTTATTCATATACGTGTATTTATTGTCTCATAAAAATGTAATAACCTTGTGACAGTTTTCCATTCAGTCTAACTTAACAATTAACAAGTAAGGCTTTGACAATAATACACACCAATATTCTGTATACTTTTTGTATCAAGAATATTAAAAAGATAACATACCCCTCAGTAGAATATATATAACACATGTATATAATCATCCTTTAGGAAGCTTTTATAGTAAAAAAAAAAATAAAACAGATCTCTAATAATACTTGTCGAAAACAATTCAGTCAATTGTTAGTAGGATAATAATAAGAGGAGAGCTAAACATCAGTTATTAATTTATGTCATTCTTGAAGTAATTTAAATATTGGCACATTCAGCTTGTCACAAGCCACTGCTAAAGCCAGATGTTTTTCAACATTTGTCCATTGATATTTCTCCAAAGGAAAGTGCACAATTTGTTCTGGACCATAATCCTCAGGAAAATTAGAGGCAATCGCCAGTGTCTGCTTCGTCCTTCTTATATTCAAAATGCATTCAAGGAGAAAGAAATCTCTTTTAGCGCAAGCAATCTCAATAGCTTTGTTCACAGCATCGTCTGACCACTCACACTCATCAGCTTTTGCAAAAATAGAATACAAAGGAATGGCTTTTGGAGAGTAGGCGCCTAAAACTAAGCAGTTGTCTGTGAGTCGCGTTCCTGCATTCATGAGGAAAATCACGACTTCAACATTTCCTTTCATGCATGCGGTCTGCAAAGCAAATTCGCAGAGACGACTGTCCCATTGTCGGGATCTGTAGATAAGTTCAATTATTTCATAACTATCACTGCTTAGTCCTGCTGCCAATTGCAAAAAGCTATCATCAACGTGGATTCCGTCAGCTATCAGTAACTGGGCCTTTTGAACATGTCCATGACGACATATCATTTTCAGAGCCTCAGTTTTCTGTTCTTCGGTTAAAAGATTTACAGTCAAAACATACTCTAGAATGCTATTTGAGTCAGCTTCTGTTTCTACAAGAAGATGAAGATGTGCTTCGCTAAATGACACGTTGCTTTTCTGCAGAATGAACTTAAAAACGTTAACATTATCTCGAATACACGCCTGTTTAAGGGCATTTTCTTTCTTTTCTGGATCCCATTGTTGAAAAATCCGCAATTTTTCTAAATATACCAGAAGTTGTTCATCTACAGTTCCGGTGTGTCGTCTTTGCTTTGGTATTAAAACATGCGATTCACTTGCCAGATATTCCACGAGTTCGAAAGACGATATGTCAATCTGAGCCGAGTTGGCATCCTTCATCTTCGGATGAATTCCAGTTTGTTCAGACTGCGTCAGAGGGTGTTCCGATATGTCGTGGATAGCACCGTAGTGTAGTATAATCTCTACAACTTGCGGACAGTCCGAGTTCATCGCCAGAGCAAGAGCGTACTTCCTCTCGAGTCGAAACCAGGCATTGTTCGGATCATAACATTGTATGATTTGAGATAAAAACGCAGGGTTTCTGTAGCTAAAGAAGACCACAGATGGCGAATGGTTTCCAATGTCAACAGAGTATTGTGAAACCAGTCTGACTGCATCTGAAAAATTGTACCGTCTGGTAATCAAGCTTTGGAGACGTGAAGTATTCTCGAAATGTTGCAAGAGGTTTTTAACAAAGCGGTTTTGATGCATGATCTTTAAGTTGATTGTTTCATATGGGTTTTGATTTAATTCCGTATAAATTCTAGAATAGAGCATTGAACATTCTTCCGTTCTCAAAATCAATTTGTTCCGTCTAATATCTGTTTCTTTATCATCTCCTAAAAAGTCACACCATATAAGGTCTAAATCTGTATTTCCACAATTACTCAAAACAACTTCGAGGAATTTTCTTCCTGCGACTGTGAAAACGGTTTCTCGAACTGAGGTGTGCGAGAATTCGTATACTGAGGAGGATGCATTGAAGGTGAGGAATACCCCTTGCAGGAGTTTAAGATTTTTTCGCAGCTTCTCTAAATCAGGTGCACATGACCCAAATTTCCCTAACATTTCTTTCAAAGTTTCGGTTTTGTTTAACAAACAGTGATAGGGAAAGCAAGAGTCTTTTGAAAACAACAACACCACACAAAGAGTCACAAACCTATCACAATGAAAGTCAAACATTTCCTCAATATATCCCATAAGTACCTCGTAAGGATGAGTGAAAAAATTCAAACCGTTTCGAAAAAAATTATCATGAGAGAAAAACAATTTGCAAAGATGGGGGAAACCTAACGGTGTGTCTACATTTCCAATCTTATTTTTCAGGTTTTTTGAGAGATGCCTTTTGTAAGTTTTTGAATAATTATCCAACATTTCTATTTTTGAGAGTCTATCCATTTTGTAGTCCGTTGCTAAATTGACGACATATCTGTTTGTAAAGATGTTGTGTTGACTGAATTTAGAGGAACGAAGATATTGCAGACTTTCGGAATAAATATTATTTCTCGAGGTAATAACGACAAACACACCCCTCATGTCTGGATTCCCGAACCCCTTATACAAGTATAACTCCTCAAATCTTTGCCGCCATCTCTCAAAAAGTTTCATTTCAAACCCAAAACTTCCAAAAATATCATCCACTAAAATGATGCATTTTTCATCGGTCATCAAGATTTTGTGCAACTCGTCTGATTTCGAATTCCATAATTTTATTGGGGTCATTTGACAAACTTCATGGAAGTGGTGCAGCACAGAGAGACCAAGAGTTGTTTTTCCTTGGCCTGCCTTCCCTATTATTACAGCCAACCCTGTCTCTAATATAAGTTTGATGACGTCATCCAGGACAGGTAACTCTGTGTAGCAAGGAGATCCAAGTTGTTGGTCTATAAGACGTTTGGTTTGTTCTGAAAATTTGATATTCAAAAATGTATTTTATACTGGAATTAATAAATGCTAATGGCACTCTACTTTTAAAACGAAGAATGAGTGCATTTTATTACGTCATTTGGAACCTTTTCCGCTACCCATTTTAATCTTTACATTACAATATATGGCTAAATAAATCTATGATTATTGTGCAAGCATAAGCTTGTGATATCAAAATATGCCTTGAATTTTTTGTCATACATATTTCTATAATTACAGACAATGCCATTGAAATGAACATGTATAAGCCTAAAATTCCGGAAATTTGAACGGGACCACTATCGAATTTAACATGTTTAAGGTACCCGCAAATAGGCGGATACATTTAAATCGCATGGATGTGGAATGTAAACAATAGTACATATGATTTTTTCGTAATAAGATGCTACACTACGAATTCAAATGGTGAAGAGAGAGAGATTGTGTAGTTTCATACATAGGCGCTTGGTTACAGGATGGTGTATTTTGTGTATTATGTGTTTTTCTACGTGTGACCGAATACTCTCTTTAAAATAAAAATAAAAAATTTGCCGAAATTAGTCCGTTTTAAAAATGTCATATTTACTGTATATAAAAAAACATCTTTTAATTATACTTCTTTTTCAAAGCTTTTTTTAAAAAAAAAATATCGAATGTTTTGTTATTGTTAAATAAAGAGGGCTACAGAATCACTCATCTAAATATGACTTCAAGGAAGGAACTCGTACCTATCAGGCTTTCTGCTAACGGATCCCATGACTTTCGACGGTCCAAGTTTGCTGTGAAGAAATTGTACCGATCAAATATTATTGCAAGAAAACAAAGAATAAAGGAGGAAATATTATGTGGTCAAATCTACACAAAACTTTCATAACTCTATATTTAACACGTATGATAAAGACAATTTTAACATAAAACATCCAAAGAATTGTATATACAAATTTAAAGCATATATATGAAGGGTTCTTTAGAACATGGTTATTTTTTCTTCGTATTTTAACTATATTGTTATATTAAGATGTAGTGTTTCTCCGGATATTTGACATTTTCAGAAGTCCACATTTAGTATTGTGCTCATAGTCAAGTGTGCATTTTAAATAATAAACAGAAGTACATGTGTATTCTTACTGGATATTGTAAAATTAGTAATGTTTGATGTGGTGACATTAATGGTTCTTCTCGGATCCTATTGAAAGAAAATGTAAATAAAGATAATTCATTATTAATAAATAAATAGATCAAGCAAGAGAAAAATGAGTTGTTTTTTTTTTTTGCATTAAGAACACAGCTCTTTTCTGATATTATGAAAACTAATTTTTTTATAAAAACTTCCTTTAATTCAAATAAAGATTTATTGTCCTTGTGCTTAATAATTGATATGTTTTAATTAAATATTCATCAAAAATAGAAATGAATCTATTGATTAATACGGAGGAACCGTTGACCTTGAATTTCTCATAATTAGCATTCTACTTCCTAAACGCTGAAAATACTGAACAAAAGCTCTTTTCAGTTTGGCCATATACAATACATAGAGCCCCTTGATACTTTTTTTTGAATTCAGAGATGACAGACTTGCACATTCTTGTTCTCTAGATATTTCTGCTGTTTTATTTTCTTTTTTTACACACAGCATTAGTAAATTACTGATATTTAATTATATCACTTACTGAGTCAGCTGACGGCACAACTTGACTTTCCATGATAACTGGGGATTTCCCAAACGATATTGGGACATGTCACCACCTATTATCAATAAACAAACAAGTACTGCAATGTCAGGGATATAATGAAATGTGTATTCGAGCACATAATAAGTACACGTGATCTTGGAAATGTACCTGATAACCCCCCTCCCTTCTATGTAAATTAAAAAAAATTGTCTAAGTCCTTGTTCTTTACTCTATGTAATACTAAAGTAGATTTACAGTAGAACATGAGCGTATTCTCTTCCTTTATGAAGTCATTTCCAATGATTCGAACAACAATGAAACCTTTTTACGTTCTCAGTTTTGTTTAAATCTGTACAATATATTCATAATGAGATAAAATAAATCTAGCATGACAATATTACCATTTATTATCACAGATGCTTGTGGACAGGACCCCCCCCCCCCCTTCCCTTCAAATATTCATCCCAGGTCCAAAAAATATATATATATATATATATATATATATATATATATATATATATATATATATATATATATATATATATATATATATATATATATATATATATATTTTTTTTTTCATAAATTTATCTTCTAGTTAACACTCTATTTTATAGTATCACTGGTATATTTTTTTAAATCAAACGTTAATTCTACTATATTTTTGTGAATTTTTCATATAGAATACATTCTAATTTTGTACTAGAAGATAAATTTATGAAGAAAGACGAATAAAAATATATTTGGACTCGGGTATATATTCAAGGGGGGGGTCTTTCCGAAAGCAACTGTTGCATATGTAACATCATCTTCGCTAGCCAAGGATTTCCGTTACGCTATTAGGAGATCAGTAGCGTATTAGAAACCCTTGGCTAGCGAAGATGATGTAACATGTATTCAGACTGCAGTTTTCAGAAACCAAATGTTTGCTTGTGTAGTACACCTTAGTCAAAAAAAGATAAAAATCTACAAGATTCAAACAAACCAAAAACTGACATTTTTCAAAAAAAAAAATGTAATCATACCTGTGTTTAATCCCGTATTAAATCATTCAAGGACCAATGGTCGTCAAAAGTTGAGCTGCATACTAAGACAGATTTTAATTGACCAATGCTAAAAAATCACTAATACATGTACATATACATATAGTTAACTTAATATACACATTACTATAAATAGAATCTTACATCAAGAACCTACTAACCTATATTATTAAAGTATCATATCGAGCGCTCGTTATCTACCTTTCTATCAGATTTATAAAACCACGGATTTTTCAATACACGATCATGATAAAAACTCAATGTTAATATCCCTGAGGTTAAAAAAGTATAAAATGCATTTTTCATTTCGATACATTATAATTTTGTTGTAACAATTGAAAAATGGTAGAATTTTTCAAACATTTGTTAATGGGGGAGAGGCAATGTCACTTATTACTTTGTTTATTAATTTGGTGTTTATTCCTGGGGAATTTTGCCCTCAAGATGACCCTACCTTTTTTTTTAAATTTTAGTGGTGTAATTTATTTTTGTCTAGAACTTTTTTGCAATGTAGTACATTGTATTATGTAATTTTGAAGGCACTAGTGGTACCAGCCCAGAGTACTTGTCTGGTGACTGCTGCATGGGATCGGCCCCAGCCAATGTATGTAATAAGTGCATGCTTCCGGGTCATCTCTGAGTTTACTAGCCTGCTGGGAGCAGCCCCAGGTAGTGTGCTCTCTTAGGATCCGCCTATCGTCACATGTACAATCCACTCTCGAGAGAGCTATATTTGGACTCCGGACCCTGGCGTGAGACTACAAGTTCAGCCCAAAGTATTTGCTGTATTCTCTTTAAAATAGAGACCAGCTCTGAACATTGAAGCCTCCTGGGATCAGACCAGAGGAGATTTTTATCGTATTCATCCCCAGGCATTACACAATCCAGGTATCAGCCCAGAGTATGTCTTTGTTGTATTCAGGGATCAGCCTTCAGTTTTTATCTATACTGGTCAGAGAGAGAAGAGCATAGTAACGTGTTCGTCTTGGCACACAAGTAGACTACACTAAGATACATAAGTTTGTATATCGGTTTTTTATTTCGATGAATGGTGTTGCCGTAGTTACTAAAAATAGAAATTTCTGTGTAATCCTTTCAAAATGCTACTCCAAATACAGTTTTAGTCTGATAACAGGGGCTTGTCACGAAATATTTATCTTCTTTTAATATAGTTACCCCTACTATAAAAATACACAAGGGAGGAATCTAAAAATAGGAAATTAGCTACCACAAATTTTGACCGGACTTTCTATTTAGTTTCTGGGCGACTTTCGTTGCCAACCAAGTAGGAGTGAGTGGAGTATAGATTCGATTTTAATATTCTTCAGTCAAATTCTAATCAACGAGTACCGTTAGTCACATAACTAACCTCTTTTTTCGACATTTGGATCTGGCGACAGTTCTTTCCATATGTGTAGATAGATAACTCGTACACAAGGTATAAAATGGATTTTATTCACTGTAAGGATTGACATGCTTAGTGAAGGATATGTAACATGTTTATATAAATAAATGTTACCAAATATAGTAAAACACATACCATGAAACCACAGCTACAGTTTGATTTGGTGCACTAAATTCGAGAGTTACTTTGTATACGAGTTATCTACAGAAAGCAACGGTACTCGTTGATTAGAATTTGACTGAAGAATATTAAAATCGAATCTATACTCCACTCACTCCTACTTGGTTGGCAACGAAAGTCGCCCAGAAACTAAATAGAAAGTCCGGTCAAAATTTGTGGTAGCTAATTTCTTATTTTTAGATCCCCCCTTGTGTATTTTTATAGTAGGGGTAAATATATTAAAAGAAGATAAATATTTCGTGACATGCCCCTGTGGTCTGATTATAGTATAATGTCGCATGCAAGTAGACTACACTGAGATATATAATTGTCTTTATTGTTTTTTTTTTTAAATTCTGATGAATGATGTCACCATTGTAAGTAAAATAGATAATTATGTAAAATTTATTTAGAAGCCACTTCTAAAGTTGTAGTCTTTTTGCAATCTTGTCACGAAAAGAAACTTAATCAAGGGTCATTATTTTATTTATTGCTGTTGTAAAGTTTCAAGTCCCAACTGCTACTTTTCTCTCCCTTTCTTATAAGTACAAACCAGTAGAGCTACAGTCTCGACAGAGATTTCAGGTTTTGTTCATGCCTATAGGGATCAGCCAGCCCTTACATTGCATCTTGTTGAATTCCTCAACTGGATCAGCCAGGAAATTTGTTTTGTCGCCTTAAAGGATCATCCTTAGGTATTGTCCACTCCTGGGATCAGCTCGGAGTGTAGGATGGTTCATTCGTGCCTTTGGGATAACTCCTAGATATAGTTTTGGCTTGTATAGAGTGTTTTCCATTGAGGTGATTTAAGCAAGAGTTATTCCTCAGGGACGACATACTGTAGGTCAACATTCCCAAATCCCTTCATTATTCAACCAAGTTCAATTTGTGATACTGGTTACTGAGTTATTTAAAAGATAACACTGTTTTTCTTATGCATATTCATTTTATTCATAATATTAAGATTGTAAATACCCCCTATAATTATTTCTTATATGCATGTTTAAAATTGATCAAAAAGGAAAATTTACTACTTTGCCCTACAAGATGGCGGCTAGGGGGATAACTCCGGGGCAAAATACGTCATAGGAAAACGGTCTTAACTCCAGAGATAAGCTCTGAGTGACAATATTTTGTAGTTGCTTTTAAGTTTTTGAGTGATAAAGTTGAGAAATACTAGTAGTAAGTAGCCCCCAAAACGCTAAAAAATATGAGTATAGATGGTTTCCCTATGACGCATTTTGCCTTGGAATTATTCCCCTTGGCCGCCATCTTGAAGGACAATGTAGTGAATTTTCCTTTTTGAGCAACCAATTTTACACATGCATGCCAGAAAATATTAAAAATCTTGCAATTATGAATAAAAAGAGGCTATATATCGTATTCATAAGAAAAACAGTGTTATCTTTACCTCAGTACATGAACACGTATAACAAATTAAACTTGGTTGAATTATGAAGGGATCTGGGAATGTTGACCTACTGTACAGTATGGCAGCCATAGGGGAATACTTAGTAACTCTTGCCTCAATGGAAAACCATCTATTGTGGGAATGGGCATTTTCTGTTTCAGTTTCAATATATGTGTTTCATTTCTTTTGCAAAGAATGATTGATATCAACCCAAAAGAGCTCTTAAATCTGACTTAATTTTTTTGCATATATGGCCTAAATAATTGCTTCGAGTGCCCTTCAATGGTAATGTAAACGTAAAAAACAAACGAAATAAGTTTAAACAACGAATTACTTCATTTCCTTATATTTGTAGAACTAACATCATTTTTGAAAATGGAGAAAATTAAGTGAGAAAAGAAAAATTAAAATCATCTTAAACGATTTATCGATACCAGAAGCATAACAAAGTGGAGATTATATAAATTTCTTTTCGTTTGTAAAAAGTGGAAAAAAATACGTGTGCCTCAGTGGATTTGAACCGGGGTCCTTTGATTTTGAAAGCTTTCACTTAATCCACTGGACCAGCAAGGCTTGAACGAAATGGGTATTTAAATGAATTTTGATGTTGGCAATTTAAATGGCACTATTTTGTTTATCGTAGTAAGTTTCCATCATTCGGTTTAGGGTATTTAAACTTTGGAATTGGCTATTGTAATCACTCGACAAAAGTTAGCCAACGACTTACAAGTTTTTTGAAAATATATTTTCAACGATTCATTTAGATGTATTTTCAGATATTGGAAATAGCTTTGTTGAACATTGCCAGGAAGCCTTTCTCAATTACATGTAGGATGTTACTGGTTTCACCTTTCAGCTGCAGATTTGTATAGCTCTCCATTAAGAATCCCTTCAATAATGCCGCATATGTTTTAATGTATGTTTAGAGATATTTCTAATATATATGTATTTTGCACAGCTCTACTTAAACTAGTCAATTTATTGTACATTTGTGAGACTGAGTCCGCCATTCAACTCGTTTACCTCGCAATTGCTGCGGACTTACAGGTTTCCATAGTTTTTTCAACATAAATGTTGTTTTTTATCTATGGTTTTTCCTGGGCGGCGAGGGAAGCATAATTATGTTCAGGCGTGTTTCATATAACTTTCCTTTAAGGAGTCCAAACCATTAAGCTCTGGTATTGCCTCGTTTAAATCTTAAATAAATTTTCAGTGAAGTGGGGACTTTAAATATCGCGTTCAAATATCTCTTGTTCTGTGATATTTGATTAATTATTTCTTTGATACATTGTAGAAGGAAGGTAAAGATTTGGTACCATTGAAGACTTGTGTTTATAAATGTATACGTCTAATAAATGCAGCAAGCAAGCGCCTCTTTGTGGGATGTACCTCAGGACGAGTTTATATTTCTACAAATAGTTTTATTTATTAATCTGCCCAACATTGTCGCCCACTCCTTCATAATGGATGCCCTCCTACGGACGCGATGATCTTTGTACAATTTGACTTTAATAAATGGCTAACTATGTCTTATCCTATATTCTGTGTTTTGTTTTATTTTTATATTAGAACAGGAAATAATTTATGTTCGGATGAGCGAAGCGAAGGAGAACATAATTATATATATTATTAATAATGGTAATCTAACAACCAAGCTATATGATAAACGTGATGATTTTAACTTTTCTATCGTCAACTTCCCTTACTTATGCAGCAATATACCTTCATCACCTGCATACGGAGTATATATATCTCAGTTAATTCGATACGCAAGAGCATGCTCTACGTATGAACAATTTCTTAAACGAGGTAAATTATTGACAAGCAAGTTGATGAAAATAGAATATCAGCAGTCTCGTTTAAAGTCATCATTTCGTAAGTTCTATGGTCGATACAATGACCTTGTCAGCAAATACAATTTATCATTGAGTCAAATGCTGACTGACGTTTTTCATACCAATTGTTAGTCCATTATTTATACACTGAATTGACGACGGATTTTTTTTCTCCGTTATTTCCTGATCATGACAACGAGCACACGGCGGGTGTGACCAGTCGGCAGGGGATGCTCACTCCTCCATGGCACCTGATCCCACCTCTGATGTTTCGGAGGTCCGTGTTTGCTCTGCTCTTATTTTGTATATTGTTTAATGGACTTTGAGATTGAATGCTGTTGGTTATCTCCATATCCTTCATCTAGTAAGTACCACTAGAAAGCCTGTCTACAGCATAATGCTAAGGATATGATATTTTTTTTTGGCAATTTAAGAGGAGGGAAATAATTATTCGACTACCCACCAATGACTGCACTAATTTTCCCCTTTCAACGATCTTTGTCTTTATATCTTTTACTGCAGTTTATTTATTATGTATAAATTCCTTTATATCTTCTTCTGTTTCGTAACGTGACGGAAAGAATTCGAGCACTCTGTACACAATAAATTGATTATTGAACATCAAGCATCAGAAATTGTGCCGCCCCCTGGGTATACATCGGAGCCATCCAGCTAATAAAAAATACATTGATCCGGTTTCTACTAGAGCAGGTTTTTGTTATAGATACATGTAAGTTACCCGTGAAAGACGAGTGCGATTTCAAATAGAATGCAACACAGCAAGAGGTACGTCAAAGAAATATATATTTTGTTGAAGCATCTTTTTTTTTCATTATTTAACTTAAAATTAAATGTACATTCGCATTTTATGTACAAATAGTGTATTATTTTGAATTTTTAAACTTCAAAGTTATTTTATGTTGTATGGTTGGTTTTATTTTATTTCCCAGTTACATATTATGTACGCATTTTATGAAAAGTGAATAATTCATCACAAGGACAAAGCATGGATATTCTTTCAGCTCTTAAAAAATGGTTCCTGAAAATAAAATAAAGCAGGTTTATGACATATTGATATGTGTTTTGTAGCATGCTTTACATTTCATTTGTCTTTACTTTTATGTATTTGAAAAAAATAAACATTAAGGACAGACGATATAAGCAAATGATTTTGAAAATGACAAATCGATTCATGTTAATTGTCATTTAAAATGTAAGCTTAACAACTTAGTTTTATTTATTAATTAAAAGAATGATTATTAGAAAGAATAAGAATTCTGAACATCATAGAAAGTTTTCATTTTTGATATTATTTGTGAAGTAGCAGGTTTAACATTTCCAACATTGTAAATTGACCTTGTAATGCTTAACAAACTTGCTAAAAATCTTAAAAGCAAAACATTTAACATTAGTTATCGCTGTTTTGCACTTTTAAGATCAAGTGTTGACATGCCAGTATTTATGACTATGTGAAAAGGGTGTATATTACTTAAATTTATTTTCGATTGGTTAAATTTTCTGTATTCAGTATAAAACACTTGAAAAAAGTCATAAAACAATAAATGAACATATCTTAATAAATGTTTTGTCAACTTACTATGTGGTACAAGTGTCCATAATTGACTTCTTGTAGATCAAGTAGAAATCATATGAAATGAGTGGTCCAATATCCAACCTTTTTCAAAATTAAGTTTTATTACAGTTAAAGTCTGTACCTTGGGGTATTTGTGCTCAGTACATGTAATGCATCATTCAAGAAAGGTCATGTATCTTCAGATAATTGAAAAAGGGAGGAAACTTGCTACAAATATAAAACAAATTTAACATTTAAAATGCATATTCATGACAGAGTATTTTATTTTAAGAAGGTCATCTGATCAGTGGATATTCAATTATTGATGAATGAAATGAAAATTTATATTACATATGATGTACAAATTGTAGAAACTATTGCTAGAGTTGTCAGACTTTTAGCTGCAATTGCAAAATGGTATATCTGGTGGATAGATACCAGAACAGCTAAAAATGTCCAGTATAGACACGGATGACACGTCTGAGAGCAGTTCTATAGAACCCAGAACGGAAGTGACGTATATTATTGATACACCATCGCCCTGCAGCGAAGATTTCGATACAGACCTTGAAAATTCAGGTAACTATTTCTGCTTAATTGAAAATTTGTTACTATTTTATAAAGATATCCTAAATGGGTATACATTCAAGTTAATTAATCTTATTAGAAGTTAACTGTATGTAAAATATACAAGTAGCTAGATTTTAGTTGTTGAATGAAGAAAAATTATACATTTATTAACTAAGTTCGAGGGCTACATGCGTTTTGTCGAACCCAAAAACCAAACTGTCTGTTAGGCCGGAGACAGAGAGTTTGGTTCGAGGGTCGACAAAACGCATTTTGCCCTAGAACATAGTCAATAAATGTTTTGTTATACCTAATTTTTTGACATACAAATATTTTATACTGTTTTCCGTGATGTCCCGTCACTTTTGAACACCAACGAAGGAAAATAAGATTAAGCTCCGCTTATTCTGTGACGTGTGCGGTCCAACATCTCATCGACCGGTCCAACATCGATATTTTTATGCCCATTAGAAATGTTAGACTTTTCGAATAGATTTGTATAGGAACAAATTTTAAAAGGTATAACAATTCAGAAAATGCTGCATAATTACAAAAACAAGTGAAAGTATTGTAATCTTCAAAGAATACTCACGGATCTTTTAGATATTCCATAGTAAACAAATATAAAGGTAATTATACAAGGAATACGTGTATCCAACATCAAATAATTCCAATTAACCTGTGATTATCAGATACGGCAATGAAATTGAGAAAGCTTTAGGACATCAAGACTTATCGTTATAATCAGAACATTTGTAAATAATTTTAAAAAATATTTTATGATTTTTTATGACCTAGATGATATTGATAAGGAAAGACATGAACTATTAAGCCGTGAAAATGTGGATATAGGACACCATACCTACATAGAAGTCTGTAAGGAACTAAATACAGTTCCGATACGACTTGTTCAACAACAGCTCAAGGAGAGCGAAATATGCCTACAGCACATTGGCCTAAACACCAATGACGTCATTGCTCTGATGTACGCTTTATTGGTTCGTAGACATTGTTTTGTTTCTCGATTGCATAAACTGGTCTTTATTCATTGATCTGTGTATTAAATTAGTTTACTGACGTTGAGAGAAAAATTAAATAAACTTGATATGATTCCAGCATAACAGCAGGGTGGAGAACCTCGATTTGACTGACAATGGAATGTCTGAAGAGGCCCTGTTACACGTCATCGAGGTCCTACGTCATAACAATGCCATTTCAAGTCTGGTGAGGGTCTCTTTCAAGCATAGTTTTACACTTTGAAAGAGTTTTCTGACGACATAGATATAATGTACATGCAGTAGAGTATGAGGTTGCCTTGTAAATTCCATGTCCCTCTTTGCTTTTGAAGTTCGCCAGCTTAAACTCAATCCACCTGGAGTTCTATATCTTAGAATGTTAAATTATTTGCAGAAGTGTATTTCTATCATTAACATGATTTTTTGGGGTATTTTAAAAGTAAATGTTGAGAAATGTCTGAATGGAGCTTTTTTGTAAAGGATTCCTTCTATTTTTCCATAGAATTTATCAGAGAACAGAATGACACCTATCTGCTGTGCCTCCCTGGCTAACATTATAGAGGACACTACATGGCTGACACACCTGAATCTGTCAGGTAATGTAAAGTTATTGATTGTGGCTTAAAGAAACTTTACTCAATTTGACTTTAACCCTGTAAGGAAAAAAATCAACACATACAGCCTCCTCAGTAAAACAAGTGATACACGAATTATATTACGTATACTTTGCAAGGGTTCGGTGAAATAAATTTTATTTCAGTATTCAGCATGCTTCTTTAGTGAGTATATCCATAAAGTAAATAATGGATTTAAGTTCAAATCTTGTTCTGTTCACTTATATATGTTCAATGTTGAGCAAATGTTTCCTTGGCTAAATATTGCATAGTAGTTTCCAGGCATGCTTTATGATGCAGTAATACTAAGTCTAATACCTAATTTTTCACAACATAGTTGACTATTTTAGACTACATGCTGCAGACTATAACGGGTATGTTGGCCATTCTTTATACAGAACATGTACTGATACTACCTCTATGACAAGAGGTACAGAAAGCATACTTTTGTCAAGGTTATGCTAAACATTTCCAAAGTCTTCCGATAATACAAACTACATCCAAAGATACCAGTAATGCAGTACTCTCCTTTTAAGGTACTGGAATTGGCGACGATGGTGCAAAACATATTGCAACAGGCATGAGGGTAAGACTGCTGCTAATTAAATCTTATCACATGACAAGCATATTATATGTGATTTTTTATATGAGATATAAATATTTCCTTTGACTTTTATTAGGGCAACGTAAGCATCGTTTGGTTAGATTTGAGTCACAACGATATCGAAGAAGCAGGAGCTATTCAGATTGGAAAAGCCCTGTGTAAGTACTTATCATCACATAAAATGTTTTATCAGAACACTTAAGAATGATTAAAATTTTAAAAGTCTTCAAGGTCATATACCGTATGTTGTTTCTTTGCAGCAATTAACGACACTCTACACGTGCTAGATTTGAGCTGGAACCATATACGGATGATAGGGGCGGTGTCTCTATGTAAAGGTTTACAGGTACATATGTATGTCACAGTTGGTGAAAAATCAACATTTCGTGATAATGAATAGATATATGTCCGTAAACGATCAAGAAATAACTGTACTGTTTAAAACTTTCCATAATACTGATTAGTGTGTTTCGTCAGGATAATACTTCTATCACCAACCTGGACGTTTCTTGGAATGGTTTGGGGTTTGAGGGATCTATAGCTCTGGAAGATGTCCTGAAAGACAACACAGCTTTAAAAGTCCTTGACCTCACCAACAACAGAATCACGTGGGAGGGAGTAAAACATATTATTAAAGGACTAAAGGTTAATGAAACTCTCCAGGTCTTAAAGGTGTGAAGATGTTTTACGATATATATCTGCACTTGAAGCATTTCATTTTCAAATAATATTTAAATGTATTTTTAGTAGAAGAATATAATATTATTTTCCACAATTCCATCAAAATCCTTTAAACGTAGCATATATATAATATGAATCTCTATCTCTCTTTGAGGTCTCCCTATGCTTGTATTAAAGACATGGCTATTTATTTCACACAGCACGCTAGGTTTCTACCAATATAAAACTATCATATTGTATGAAACAGACGCTGCCAGATTTCTTTTTTTTTTTAAATAAAAAGTATTATTTAGCTTAAATATCATCGGATTCTTTTATAGATTGGTACCAACCCTATCACAATGGATGGTTGTCGGAGAATCCTTGAGGCTGTTGATAAACCAGAGAGCTGTATCATACATGTTAATTTTGAGGTTAATATATTTCTAAATATAGCAAATTTATCTTATAAATCTTATGTGCTTTATCAGGTTTTACTTAAGGACAAAAAATCACAGAAAATATAAAATGAATGTACATGTATATATCATGGAATGGAAGTCATATTCCTTGAAGACTATTGAACGAGATGAAAAAGGGAAAACAAATGCAAAGAAGTAACTGAGTGAATAGGATACATAGATTTTAACCAATTCAATTTTAACTCAGGGAATACCAATCAACAGTAAAATAGAGGAGCTGGCGGAGAGCATCGTCAAAAAACGATCCTTTACTTACGCCCATGGTGGTGTCACAGACTCACACTTCATGATGGGAATAAAAAGAGGTATCAAAAATTAATCTCTTTCATGACCATGAAACTAGATTCCGAAAAACTTTTATCTTCAATTCATTACAGATACCTATCTCTCAGAGCTTGTCTCCAATCAATTAAAATTGTATTATTCATAAGTACCAAGGATATTTGGAGACCAAAATGCCATCAGAATGACTTGTTTTTTCAGTGAGGAGAGAAGACCCGTTCACCCTGCTGATTCGGTACATCAATATGATGGGGATACGGATAATGGATTTGTTCCGGATGCTCGACACAAAAAATGGAGCCACGGTGTCCAAGGCCAACTTCATCCGAGGGCTGAAGGTCATAATTAACAGTCTAATTAATTGATAACCTTTCAATAATTTAGTTTGATCTTTTTTCTTTTAAAGTTTTAATAATTAGTTTTTATATTGGCTAGTACACAATTTCCCTGTTATGATTGTTATACAATGTATCTTTATAAAATACTACATATTTAAAGACCAATATAATAGTTGTTAATATTAGTGGTTTAATGAATTTGATATATGACCGGCTACCAGTCCAACATCATAGCTCTTGATAGATACATAGGAACTACATGTAAATGATAAGGGATAGCTTATATAACATAGTCACAGTTTCTTTAAACGTATGTTCGAGATTTAATGTACAGCTAATTATACCCCCCCCCCCCCCGGCAAAAGGAAGACTTTGGACGAAGTAAAGCATCTAAATTGTAAAATCAACGTCTCAACACCCTAAATTTTTTCCCTGTAATACTTTGAAAATAACAATTAAATTTATTTACTTTGTTTGCTTCCTAGCAGTGTACAAAATTAAACTTCATGATCAATTTTGCCTTGAATTCAAATTATTCTCATATTCGGTAAATCAACATAAAGAAATTGTAGTTTCAGCATATTTTACTCCCTTCCGTTCATAGCTTTCTAAGATAAGATCAGAGAAACATTCGGTGATTAAATAAATCATAAACCCTTATATTCGAATCTGATCTATGAAACATATAGAGATAAAGAACAGTATTCGAGATCAAAAATCCATGAAACAATACAAAATAGGAGCAGAGCAAACACGGACCCCCAAAACATCAGAGGTGGGACCAGGACCTCAAAAACACCAGAGGTGGGATCAGGTGCCATGGAGGAGTGAGCATCCCTGCCGACCGGTCACACCCGCCGTGTGCTCCTTGTTATGATCGGGAAATAATAGAAAAATCAGAATAAATTCAGAATATAAATAATGGACTTACTAACAAATAGTATGAAAAACGTCAGTCAGTATTTTACTCAATGATAAATTGTATTTGCTGTCAAGGTCATCGTATCGACCATAGAACTTACGAAATGATGACTTTAAACGAGACGGCTGATATTCTTGTTTCAACAACTTGCTTGTCAACAACTTACCTAGATTTGGAAATTGTTCATACGTAGAGCACGTTCTTGCCTATCGATTCAACTGAGATATATAAACTTCGTATGCAGGTGATGAAGGTATATTGATGCATAAATAAGAGAAGTTGACAATTAAAAGGAAAAGTCATCACGTTTTTCATAGAGCTCGGTTTTAGATTACCATTAACATCTTTTTCAAGTAAAATGTACAAATATGAAACAGTTGTGTCAGACTTTGTCGTATCTTAGCAACATAAGAATGGAAATTACCATTGTCAATTGACAATAGGCCGCGTAGGCGTCGGAACCGGGGGGGGGGGGGGGGGGCAGCTGTTTTTGCAAACGTAGACTTAATATTGACAATGCACATTGCGACGTAGGTTTAGCCCCCCCCCCCCCCCCCCACTTTTCACTGACACGTTGCATTTTAGGTAAAATAAATGGGAAAAGTGGTAGTGTTTGGAAAAAAAAAATTGGTCCTGAAGGAGATCAACCCCCCCCCCCCCATCCGAAATAGGATTTTTGCGATTTGACAAAGGAATTAATTTTCCTTTCTTTTTTGCTTGTTAGGTTTTTTTTGTAAGTCTAAAAAAAATTTCTCTTACACTTACCCCCCCCCCCACTTTCAATTTGCTTCCGATGCCAATGGGTCGTCGATATATACAAATGACGAGTTGAAGCCCTCAGCTTTTCACGCATAAGATTTTGGACAAATACTGCTTCATATGAATACAAAAAATAGATCTGCTAATAACGGGGCGCTTTTGGTACAGATGTGAATTCCAATAGATTGTTAGAAGACTTGGTCTCCAAAAACAACATAGATATTGTCAATCAGAAACTCAAGCATCTTTTATGATGTCAACCTCAAAGTACTTGCATGTACAATAAAACTGTTTTTTAACAAAATGATTTTGCAAATTACCAATGACAAGGTACCTGGTAAGTAAATTTACATGTTCCATTTTGATTGGAAAAAAAACCCAGCTGTCAATGATATCAAAAAGCCGAGACTTATATTTATCGTGGTGAATGGTTGTGTATAAAGTTGAAAAGTCGTACTTTTTTAAACTGTTAATTTTGGTAAAATTTTGTGATTTCAAATTTCCATACTTTCCTTGCCATCTGATTTACACCACTTCTCGAATATATTGTTGCACGGTACTCTTGGAGTTTCTCCTTCACTACTGTTAATATCTTAGTTGAGCGTAAAGAAAGAGGCTTGGTAGAACATTTTATGGAACGCGCTATGTATCTTTGTTTGTAAGAATTTTTTTGAAGTTTCGGAATCCAATATAGATACATATGGTAAATCAAATTCATTTTGGTTCTTTGGGATATTAAAAATATTCAAAACTGACATATGATTTTGAAGAATTACTTCTTTAGAAAGGGAACTATGAGTATAAGTTGGATTTCCACTTGTAAAATTCTTCTAAAATACAATGTGTATAATGAGCCTTAGAAACGAAGACAGTGTTGTTAACTGCTTTGTCATTAGGGACCAGTACGTACTGAACATGTACTCTATGTTACTCTCTTTTCACTTCTGGATTATTGAATACAGAAGGATAGATAGTTATTTTAAATTCAAATACTAGTATACAATGTATGGTCACATTTGCTTTGAAATATTTTTGAGATCTTGAAAACATATGCTCAGGCAGATGAAAGTCATAAATCATCGACTTTAATTGTTTGTTTGTTGTTAAACGTCCGTCTCGAGAATTTTTCACTCAGTTGGGGACGCCATCACTATGGAGAGCTGCAATTTGTATGCTCGGCATTCAGTGTCATTGAGCAGTGAGGGATGTTATGCATGCGAGCACCTACTGTGACATGGGACCTCGGTTTATACGGTTTCATTCAAAGGACCAGTCTCCACGTCTCACAATGAGATTCGAACCCGCGACGTAAGCCTTTCTGTAATAAAGATCAACACCATGCGGACGCCGTCAACTTCGTTAGTGGGAAAATGAAATAAACGGGGAGTTATCTTTCTTTGTATGCATTTTTCCTAAACTGCACAGAGGGTAAGATAAATAAAGAGGAAAAAATGTTCGTACATTGTTATAAAGAACATAATATTTTATCGACAGAAAATTGGAGCACCGATCAGCGAGAATGACATGAGAATAGTCGCCCAAAGACTGGAAAGAAAAGGGCAAGGATCAATTAGTTACAGGTAAAGTATTTTATTGTACATGTAGCTGGTTAAATTTTAAATTAATTAAAAAACAAATATAGTTTACTTTCATTCAAACAATATATACTATCTTGCATCTATATATTCAGTAAAGTGAATGGGACTGGGCAATAGGCACTTCACAATTACTGGTAGTATTTCCGACTAGCATTTTGGAAAAACATCTCTTTTGATCTATTTAGGGACATTTTTTTTCTAAAAATTGTCAAAAGCCACGAATATTTAGAGTATTTATTAAACATTCGTGTACAAAAATTTAGCCTTAATATGAAAGTAAGTGAAAGTCTGAGGTCTTAATAAAAGATATCGTGCAAATGTTTAATCGAAAAAACAGAAAAGAAAAAAAACCCCGAATTTTATTAAAAGGTTTATTTTTAAATAATACACATTCAACACTGTAAATGAAAGAAACAAGGGGAAAAAAGGGAAAATTACAGAGAAGTTACTTATCATATTTGCTAAGTATTCATTTTAATTTTAGACTTTAAATTCATGAACAATACAGTTAACTAAAAATGCATCTTGTCGGAAAATATCACCTCCAAGTCAGCGAATACTTACAGTTCTCTCTAGATCTTCAACGAATAAAGTATGATATTCACATTGTAATATCATACAAATTATGAGACTGTAAGACTTCAAATAATAAAATACGTACTATTAAAAATTCCGTATTGTAATTATTGCATTTCTGATGTTGCTTTCAAGTGTCCTTGCAAATGGAGTTAGAAACCATATACGAGAAGAAAGGAAAGAAGACAAGCGACTAGAGATGATAGAGAAACAAAAACGAGAAAAGAGAAAGAACATCCTTCGCCAAGGGTCTCAGCGCATGGTTCCAGAGGAATTACAGGAACTCCGACTTCTCTCTGGCATGGGCAACAGCAAGACTTTCTCTCAAGTTTTTAGTTCCGCGTCATCAGTGTCCAGTCGCCATGGATCTATTGCTGGAAGGGAATCCCTCATATTACCGCCTCTCCAAGAAACTCCGATAAATGTCAAAGAAACGTTTCACTCTGCGCGGACATTCTCTCTTCCGCTAACTTCCGGTGTCAAAGACAAAAGTACAACAAGTGCACAACCGAGGCAGAAAATTGGTGGTAGTTTATCGCTATAATGGCTTTGATGATTAAAAGTATTACAAACCTCTTCAGAAATATTGATCTTCGAGTCATTTTTCACTTAGTCTACATGTACAAATGGCCAATTAATCATTTTTCGTAATGAAGTTTGGATTAACTAAAAAATCCTCCGACTTACAATGAAAAGTCTATTTTTCCCCAACAAAAGAAAACGAAATCTTTTCGATCATATGATTATCATGAGTTTCTAATTTCCAATACAATACATTATTGGAATTGATCAAATTTAGTCTCTAATAGCCTGCCATTATTGAATAATGTTTTACCGTCTTCGGATTTTGAAATATCAAGAATAGAACAGAAGCCCTTTATCTACCTGTCAGAGTGCGCGCACTTACCAACGCGACACAAAAACTCCACAGACTGCATTATGTCTCTCGGATCGGGGGAATACCTATTGGTTTCTTGATTGAAATAAACATTTGATGACATATAGACAATGCAGAGTGCACTTAACCTTTTTTTCTAGAAGTCATTAATAATTTCTAGAATTTATTTATGCATCTAACTCAATTGTTAAATTCAGGTCAGAACTTCTTAATAAGGTATATGCTGTCTTTGTTCATAAAAAGAGGGAGGCTTACATTTGATTCAATACAATTCCCCATCTCTCAGATGCAATAAGCATAATTACCAAATTGTTATGTTTATAGTTTCAATATTTAAACAGATATGATATTGGTTTTGTTAAGTTTTGTTATTATCAACTATAAATGATTGTAATACACCATATGATATACATCAGAATATGTAATATTTTCTTAGCTGTCAAGTGAAATATCTGGAGATAATAAACAGTATTCAAGCTCAAAAATCCATAAAAAAGAGGAGAGCAAACACGGAACTCCCAAAATCAGAGGTGGGATAAGGTGCCATGGAGAAATGACCATCCCTTGCCAATCGGTCAGACCCGCCGTATTCTGCTTGTCGTAATCGGGAATAACGGAAAAAATCCGTCGTCAATTCAGTATGTAAATAATGGACTAACAATAAGTATGAAAAACGTCAATCAGCATTTGACTTAATGATAAATTGTATTTGCTGACAAGGTCATTGTATCAACCATTGAACTTATGAAAATTCGACTTTTAACGAGACTACTAATATTCTTGTTTCATCAACGTGTTTGTCAATAATTTACCTCATTTTAGAAATTGTACATACGTTGAGCATGCTCTTGTGTATCGAATCAACTGAGAGATATAAACTCCGTATGCAGGCGATGAAGGTATGTTGCTGCAAAAGTAAGAGAAGTTGACGATTGAAAAGTTAAAGTCATCACGTTTATATTATAGAGCTTGGTTGTTAATTCCAATAGATTGTTGTAAGATCTGGTCTCCAAAAACCATTTATAGATATTATAAATCAGAAACTCAAGCATCTTTTTGATGTCAACTACAGAGTACTTGTGTGTACAATCAGAATGTGTCTCTTAACAAAATAATTTTGCAAATGACCAATGACAAGGTTAGTAAATTTAAAAAAAGCGACTTTAATTTATGGTGGAGAGTGGCTGCGTAAAAGGTTGAAAAGTAGTCAGTTTTTAAGCCGTTGATTTTGGTAAAGTGTTGTGATTTCAAATTTTCCAAAAGTTCCTTAGAATTTTTAAGTATTCTTATCTGATTTACACTTCTTCTCGAAGTGTTGTATTTTTGCACAGTACTCTTGAGGTTTAAATTCCCCTTCACTACTGTTAGTATCTTGGTAAGGAGTAAAGAAAGAGGCTTGGTTGAACATTTACTGGAACCCGCTATGTATCTTTCTTTGTAAGGATTTTCATGAAGTTTCGGAATCCAATATAGCTATGTAATTCACATTTATATGGGTTGTTTGGGATATTAAAAATATTTAAAACTGACGTGATTTTGAAGAATTTCTTCCTTAGAAAGGGAACTATGCGTATAAGTTGGATTACCACTTGTAGAATAATGTCCAAGTTCTTCTAAATTACATTTTATATCATGAGCCTTACAAACGAAGACAATGTTGTTACCTGCTTTGTTAGCAGTCAATTTTTATTTCCCATTCATGTCCTTGTATATTAAAGTTTTTGGTTGCTTTGATAAATAACTAAATCTTTCACCAACTTTCAAAACAAATATATAATGTTATTTACATTTATAGTAATTATATAATTTTATTGCATAAAAAATATTTCATTGGAAAAAAAAGGGGGGGAGTAGTGCATGATCCATCGTTCTCCATCTTAAACAAAATATTTCTTGAAACCTATGTCTCTAAGAGTACATGATTTATTTATTTTTTTTAATATAAAACATGCCAAATATTGCAAGTATATTTAATCATTGAATTTTTCAGCTATATTTACCTGTCCTATAATATTTTAGCCGACCCGAACAGCCCTGGTAAAATATGCACCTTGAAATTAATTGATCTCTTAAAATACTTAAGGAGCAAAGGCTTGACATTACGGAGAGTCAAACTTTCAAAGTTTGACAAGTTTGCAACATGCAGATGGGTGTATCGCTTTGTTTATATTAGTTTCCATCTCTTATCTTTCACAATAACTTGATAAATGGCCCATACGTATCAAAGGAACAACACCTGGCCATAGCTTGACACTATGTATGTAAACTTTCCAGATTAACGTGAATGGCAGATAATGGAAACCATTTTAACTAAAGACATAGTTGTTTCATATGGTTCCTTAGATGAGACGAAAGCAATTTCTCTCCACCTCTCCACGGAGATTTAATCAGTGAAGTATCTAATCAGAAACCAAGATACTAGGTACACAAAAACACAGAAAACCAAGCTAGACAGGAGAGTATGTGTCGTCCATTAGATGAGAGAACCGACAATAGAGTCGGGCTTTAGAAATTATAATCCATTTGTCTTTGATATATGGAGAGGCCTTGTCGTCTGTTGAAGAGGAATTGTCGGCTGCTAGAAACTTTGTAACATAGTGACTCAGAAAGTACATACAGAAAAAAGAATTTCAATTAACTTTTCAGACATTTCAGCTTGCTGACACAATTTTTTTTTTAAAAAACATGTATATATTGATATGTCTGAAGCAGAGGATTCGATTCTTATTCCTCTGAAAAAAGAGTTCTGCATTTGAAGAATGAAAATTAATTATTGTGTATAGGAAAACATTTCTGCAACTGCACAGTTAAGAGAAAACTTCAGGAGTACTAAGCAACAATGCATTTGAAAAAAGGTGTAAATCAGATGTGGATACTTAATAAATTCCAAGGAACATTTGGACAATTTCAAATCACAAAATTTTACCAATATCAATAGGAAAAAAAAAAACAAAAAAAAAAAAACCAAAAAAACAAAAAAACTTCAGACTTTGTTCACCTCTATATACACAAAATTATTTCCCTATGATAAAGTAAAGTCCAGACTTTTTGACATCGTTGACAGTTTTTTTTTCAATAAAATTGGAACTCGTAAATTTACTTACCTTGTCATTTGCAAAATTATTTTGTTGAAAACATTCTGATTGTACACAATTACTCCAAAGTTGATGTTAAATGAATGTTAATGGAGTTACTGGTAGACAATATCTATTTAATAATTTAGGTTTTGAAGGTCAGATTTTCCAACAATCTTTTGGAATTACCGTGGATACCAATTCGCTCCGTAATTAGATGACCTATTTTCTATTCATACGAATCAGAATTTATTCAAAATCTTATACATGAAAAGTAGAAAACATTTGCTCTGGTCTTCAACTCCTCATTTCAATATATAGAGGACGCTTTTTCAATTTCCTTTCATATGTCGACACTATATACTACTATCTCAGTGTACTTAAGATTAAAAATACCACAGAGTCTGACACATCTGTTTTTTTGTTGATATTTTTCTAGAAAAAGACGTTAATGGAAATCTTATAACTATCTTTTTAATCATCAACTTCCCTTATGTAGCAATAAACCCTAATCACCTGCACATGGGTTTTATACCTCTTCGTTGATTCGCAGGCACGTAGTATCAGGGGGGGGGCCAGGGGGGCCTGGCCCCCCCACTTTTTCTCCCGACATTACCTTTACTATAGAAAATGTTTACTGAAAGGAAGGTTGCCCCCCCCCCCCCCACATTTCAGCACAGTGTAGTTTTATAAAAGTTTGAATTGAAAGATAGTCGGTCTTGAAAAAAGTTGGCCAGTAAACGAAATAGGATTATCGACTTTGGGCAACTTTTAATTTTTTTTTTTTTTTTTGCTTGTCAACTTTTTCAGGTAAGTAAAAAAAAATTTCTCAGGTTGGCCCCCCCACTTTCAAAAACGATGCTACGTGCCTGATTCGATACGCAAGAGTATGCTGTTGGTATGAAAAGTTTTTAAAACGAGGTAAGTTATTGACAAACAAGTTGATGAAGATGAAGATGACTATCAACAGCCCCGTTCACAGTCATCAATTCGTAAGTTCTATGTCGATACAACGACCTTGTCAGCAAGTATTATCTGTCATGAAGTCAAATGCTGGCTTGACAGGGGATGCTCACTCCTTCATGGCACCTGACCCCACTTCTGATGTTTAAGATGTCCATGTTTGCTTTGCTCCTCATTTGAATTGTTTAGATGGACTTTTGAGCGTGAATACACTTCATTATCTCAATATATTACATATAATGAAAAATCACATACAAAAATTTGACTTCAAAAAAAAAAATCAGCAGTTAAAAAATTGAAAACTGAATTAATACAATAACCGTAACTTATTAAACGATTGCAATTTGTGGGGAAAAGAAAACTGCTATTTTAATTCAATAAAAAAAATTATGTTCTTAATTGTGTATAGCTTGCACTTTATCTCTGTCATTAAAAAAAAATTAAAAAAGTGAATTTGTTCCTCACGAAGATAAGTTATTTTTTAATTAAATTGTCATATTTACAAAATCAAGTTTGACCTATAATCTCAACACATTTCAAAAGGTAGAAATTGAATATTAATTAAGGAAAGACCTTGGAGTGATCTTGTATTGCTTCCAATTCTATTTATTATTTAAACTCTGCTCTCCTGGACAAACTGTGAGTTTGAAAATGAAAGAAGACTCTCAGGTTTATCATAAATAAAACAAAGTTCTGTAGATTCAAAATTCTTTCTATAGGATAATAAAAATGCATTCATTGAAATTGAACAATAAATGTCAGATTGACTGGCGTAGGGCCTCAATGTTAAAAATGAAATTTTCAAGAGGAAAACAGATTTCAGTACTTTAAAACTCTTCACGTCTCTCTCGAAACAATTTTAAAATTAGCTTAAAACACTAAAATTGTTTGTTTACGATAAACTTTTAAATCGATGTCAAACAACACAGGTAGGTGGGGACACGATTTGTCTGAGTGTGACCCGTGTTACGTAAATATCCGATTTACTCTTCCAATCCACTTGACTTTTTGTTTCCTCACTCTTGTAATACATTATAGGCCTATGATGAGCGGGGTTAATCGTCTTATTTTCGACATTAATTCAAATTTAAACTGCGGTCTGTGTGTGTAACAAAATTCAAAATTAAAAGACGCCCTTCAAAATTACATTGCTTTTTGGTTAAATTAATTATAGACGAGGACCACATACTTATCTTGCTGGAAATTGAACCCACGACCTCCGGAGGTAGAAGAAGTCACATATTGTAAAAGTACAGAACATCATTATCCCATCGTGGTGATAGAAGTGGTGTTGACACCTAGGAAGTGAAGTATGCTTCTGATAGCGGAAAAATTACACTCTAAAAAAAGTTTTACTTGTTGTTTTTAAAATAAGATATTAGATTGAGAAAAACTAGTAATTATTAGTAATCCATTTAGTCAGAATAGCAAGTAAATGACTATCATGGTTAGTAATTGTAAACATAATTTAATAAGGATGAATTCATTTACTTATAAAATGATTTACTAAGTAAAAAGTTACTTAAATTATAGGAATTGTATTACTTTAAGTTAGTAAATGAACTACTCATTTTTGTTAAATTATTATTACTTAATTCAGAGATAATATGCTTTCTATTTACTAAATTTTATGAATTATTACTAAGTAAATGAAATTCTGAAATTAATTAAAATCTAGAATATTATTACTTAAAAGAATACTAAGTAAATGAAATACTTATCATATTTACTAAAAGACATCATTTACTAGAAACACTGCAAGGTACCCACCCTCTGACATGTGAGTACTACTCACAGATTTCTTTATCAGAGTTCCCTTATTGGGCCCTCTGAATAGTTTATTAGAAGAAATCTACTTATGATGGAAACAATTATACTTTCTATTTCTTTTGCCAATTTCTTTGTAACTGTTTTATTATATGTAACAATAAAACATTTGATTCCAACTTCGAAAGCCTTAAAAATTGAATAAGTTGTATTTTTTTAAGGACCATTTTAAAAATGGTTAAACATTTCAAGTAAAATCATTTTTATTAGTGTGACTTTTTTTTTCACATGAAGGTATATTTAGATGAAAGAGAACTCCTCCTCACAGACAATTAGTTCATATTTAAGTAATTAGATCTGAATTCTCCTTGATTTAGTAAATAAATTTTTGTTTCAAGTAAATCAATTAAATACAATTCAAACATGCAAGATGTGTTTGTGAAACACCTATGCCACTGTATGGCAGCATAGCAAAGGTTAAACTTTTCTTAAATGCAAATTTAATTATTGAGATTTCTTGATATCTCCAAGGTCAAAAGGTCAAGGTTATTGGTATCTAATGAAAGATCTTGCCACAAAATATACATATGTGAAATATGGAAACACTTGCCTCAACCCTTCAGAAGTTATGGTCAAGGTGTACCAATTTTGAAATGTAGGTATATCTCCAAGGTCAAGGACAAAGGGACATAAATGGTGGTACTCAAAGAAAGGTCTTGACACAAGGATGAACTATGTAAAGTATGAATGCACTAACCCTAATCCTTTTAAAGTTACAGTCAAGGTTTGCTTTTTTAAAAGTGGGTCAAACTCCAAGGTCAAGGTCTTTTTGGTATCCTATAAATGGTCTTCTCAAAATGATTACATATATGTAAGTATGAAAGCACTTTTCCTTACCGTTAAAAAGTTATGGCCAAGGTTAAAGTTTTTTCACAAGGATGGAAATCTCCAGGGTCAAGGTCAAAATTTCATAGTTGTTGGTATTCAATGAAAGTTCTTTCAACAAAAAATATATATGTGAAGTATAAATGTCCTGGTATTTACTGTTAAAAAGATTTGGATAAAGAATAAGTTTGAATTTTTTGTGTATAAGGTCTTGTCACAAGGAATACACGTGTGAAATATGAAAGTTATAGCTCCGCTAAATCAAAAGTTATGGGCAAGGTTAAAGTTTCTGCGGATAAACAGAGAATCAGAGAGACAGCTAGACAGACAGACGGAAACGACAAAAACTATATACCCCCGAAACTTCGTTTACGGGGGCATTAAAATATTAATTATGTAGTAAATAGTGGTAAAATGTAAGTATTAAAGACCAAGTAAAGTTATTACTTATATACACAAATTTAAGTAAATATAAATTACTAAGTAAAACTTTTTAGTGTGTAAGTAAAACAATTTTTTAAAATACAAAAATCAAGTAAAACATTTGAATCTAGTAATTGACATATATTTCAGTAATTGATTTTAAATTTTAAGTAAATGCTTAGTAATTATCTATTACTTATCTTTGTTATTTCAAGTAAAAAATGACTACTAAGTAAAACTTTTTTAAGAGTGTAGGTTTAAAATTTAAGCACCAATGAACATAAAAATTATATTGGAATTGTCTCGTTGACTCTGATAAGAGTTGATGATTTTTTCTCTAGCGGGCTAAAAGTACAAATTACCAGGCACACAGAATCGAGAGGGCGCATTTTTTCAAACATAACCTTTACTTATTAAAATGTTCATTTAAAGGTTGTTCCCTTTTTGTAGTAAAATCGTGGTTATTTTATAAAAGAGAACTAAAAGTTCATAAGGGTAGCTGAAAACTAAACTCCCAGCCCAATCCCACTCCCCCGCATATTGGTGTTTGTTTTAGTTTGGCCAATTTTCTATTTTAGATCAAAGATTTTTCAGATTAGTATTTTTGCTGGTAGTTCCCTTATTTTCAAAAACGATATTTTGTTATTGCTTTTTGATTATTTATTTCTATAACTATCTCTTGAAAAAGGCTAAACTTGCCATTGCGGACATGTAAAGTGGTGCTGCTGCTGTGGCATTTACATTGAAATTTATAACTACATTTGCTTCAGAGTGCATACAAATCTAATGGTTCTTGTGTATTCGAGTCTCGAAGATTTGCCTTTCACATATTAGAGTAGTTTTCATAAATGATTGATGATCATTTAACTTTTAAAATATGTGCATTTAACGAACACAATTCGAACTCAGAAGTCCATTAAATATTACAAAATATGAGCAAAGTAAACAAGTGCCTCCAAAACATTAGAGGTGGGATCAGGTGTCATGGAGGAGTCATCATCCCCTGTTGACCGGTCACACCCGCTGTGCACTCCTTTTCATCATCAGGAAATAACGCAAGAAATTGTTCATACGTAAAACACGTTCTTCCGTATAGAATCACCCGAGAGACATAAACTTCGTATGCATGAGACAAAGATATATTGCTGCATATATAATGGAAGTTGACGATTGGAAACTTAATGTTTGTTGTTATATAACTATTGTTAATTGACAATACGTCACCGATATATCTAAATGTCGAGTTGGAGGCATCAGATTCAAGATTTTGAACAAAGACTAAAGTCTGTTACATATGGATGCAAAAATAGGTCTTCTAATAACGGTACGCAATTAGTCCCCATGGGAATTCTAATAGATTATTGGAAAACTTGGTCTCCAAAAACCAGATGAATATTATTAATCAGAAACTTTTTAATATCCTTCATATATTCAGCATCTTTTTAATATCAACTTCAGAGTACAATCAGGTTGTTTTTTAACAAAGTAATTTTGCAAATTGACAAAGTAAGAAGAATTAAGAGTTCCATTTTTATTGAAAAACGCAGCTATGAATTATGTAAGAAAGCCTAAACTTTTATTTGTCGCGGGGAATAGTTTAATTAGAAGTTGAATAATCGTAATTTTTTTTACATTATTAATTTTGGTATTTTTTTTAATTTCCAATGTTCCAAATATTTTTTGGAATTTTTAAATATTCATATCTGATTTACACCACTTCTGATGTATATTTCACTACAACTCTTCTGGAATATATTGTTGAACAGTACTCTTGAAATTTCTCCTTCTCTACTGTTTATATCTTTGTGAGGAGTAAAAAAAGAGGCTTGGTAGAACATTAAACGCTTTAAAAATGTTTCCAGCAGTATAGTTCTATCAACTGATAATAAGACAACTGTGATGCACTGTCCGTCTAAATGAATCGGTTTTTAAAATTGTATAAATTGGATATTAAGTCCCACTGAAGTATTTAACAAACTGTGCATGTACAACTGTCTCTGATGAAACGAATGTGTATAGTTATTATATAAATGCTAAATCTCAATTATATGAAGAATTTCAGAGATGACACAAACAACAAAATCAATTTTCGATACAGTGATTGAGAAACAAACACTTTCATTAATGGACAATTCAATTCACTTGAACAATCACACGTATTTACATACATTTTTTTCAAGCTACGTCAATAGTATCCTGATTATAGCACACCTATTTAAACCCATCGTTAAACTGTTTGTTTGTTTGTATGATCATTCATTAAAAACCAATCCTTTGTACTGACACTTCGTTCAATGCTAAGTAATACGATTATCAAACTACGTCTTTTAAATCCCTGGCGCTCGAATTGACATTTCTCGTTTTTCCCCCTTATCATTTTATTTCAATTTAATTTCCAGCATCTTATTTCAAAAGCTGTCAAACTGTTGTCAAATTTATGGAATTGACTTTGAAGGAGTCGTAAAAATTGTCTAATATCTTTGAAAAACTTTTATAATATGTTAAAATATGAGAAAAAAGTTTTTTCGAGGATATTACTGGATTAACAACTTCAAGATTTTATTCCTAGACGGTTTTAAGTACCATTTTAAAATATACATGTATACAAACAAATGAAAATTTTTGCCTTACTCCTAGATTTCCAGACAAACTGAAAAAATTCAGTTGTTTTTAAGACTTAATTTCAATTGTCTTAACGATTCCTTTATCATACTGTAATTGTATTACTTGTCCATTTTACAATATTCTTGGTATATTCCAATCCTTTTAGGTATACACAATCAATTCATCTTTTGGAAAACTAAACATATAACAAGTATTTTATTCTAGTCTTCGAAGACTAATAGTTCTAACAAACTGGTAGAATTCCATTGCTTCTTTATAAGCTGTTTTTATTTTCATATGAAGCAAAATTCATTTACAAAAAACATATACATGAGAGAAGCAAAAAAACTAACAATATTTTTTTTATTTTCATTCATATGTCGACTCGATATATCCCAGTTAACGTGAAATAAAAGATATCATAGTCTGCAACATTTGTTTCATATGTCAATGTTAATTTTACTGACTATGGACGATAAGGATTCTCTAAAATAAACTGTATGTTAAACGAGATGACTTCAGCTTTTCCATCGTCAACTTTCCTTACAGTATTTTATAGTAATGTTCTACTATCAGCTGATTATGGTGTTTATGTACGAAGAGCGTGCTCCTGCGATTTGAATAATATGAGACACAAACTCCATCTCAAGGTGATAAGGGTATATTTCTATATAAATTAGAGGAGATGGCGAAAGAAGAGGTAAAGTCATCCCATTTACCGTGAAGTTTTATGTTGTATTTTATGTTGACGTCTACACTGTAAAAAAATAACTAGTTAACATGAAGCAATTCCATACAATCACTACCTTAATAGTAGTTTTGATATGTATATTTCTTGATTTTAAATTTTTGGAGTAACTTTCACTAGGAAGGGTAAAACATCTTAACCAGTAAACTGAAAGTTTACTAATCACGACCAACGCTTTACGAAACACACTAGTTAAATTCACTAAATGTTGATATCTAAACAAAAAAAGACTCTTTGTCAAAGCAAAATTATACTAAATGTTGAAAAAAACTTCTTTTTCATGTAAAAGATTTTGAATAAATTATCTTTCATAAAAATGCAAAACAGGTCAGTAAATAATGAGGCTTAATTAAAACTAATGGGAATTCTAACAGATTTGTAGGATAAACGTGTCTCCAAAGACTACCTAAACATTGTAAACAGAGTTAACTGAAGCATCTTTAAACATCAACTTAACAGAATAATTCTTCAGATGACCAGTGAAAACGTAGAAAAATTTGTAAACTTGTTCTATCATTATTTTTAAAAGTTAACGTTATTCATAGTAAAGAATGGTTGCATAAAGTGTTGAAAATTCTTACGTTTTGATTCTGATGATTTTGGTAAAAATCTGGTATTTCATATTTTCTAGAAGTTCTTTAATTAAGCATTTTAAGTATCCAAATTTGGTTGACACCACTTCTCGGTTTTGTTGTATTACAGTATTGCTGACGTTTTTCATTCACTGTTTTATGCTTTTCGAGGAGGCCAGAAACATTTTCTAGAGCACGTTGTATTTCTATCTTTGTAAGTACTTTATGACGATTCTGAATCCAATATGGAAATGGTAATTTAAATTCTGTTTTGTTGTTATGAATATCAAAAATATTTAAAACTGAAATGTTATTTTGTAGAATCCCTTTCTTTGAAAAGGAACTATGAATGTGTGTATGAAGGGAGGAAAATTAAAAAGCATTCGGGACTTGTTCCCATTTCTCCTGTAAGTCAACACAAAATCTTTTCAAATCAGAATAAATTAAATGTCGACTTTATGAACAATTGAAAGAAAGTACACGTCGCAGAGAAATTACAGACATCGCAGATCTGGTTGTGTGTTCGTCTGCTCCAACCCGTTTTCATCTTTACAGGGTGTTCTCCAGCCCACTTTGCAAATAAACCCGACATATAAATTTTGAATATTAATAAGAGTATCGGTTACAACATATGAAAGGTCATAATTACTGTTCGTCTTTTCTCAACAAGTCCAAGTTAATCTTCCTGATTGTTCATTCTTGTAGGAGAAGTATCAGATTCATTTTATTCATTTCTCAGCTGATTGTGTTATATATTTGCAGAACAATTATTAACACTACAAATTTAATTCTTGATGGGTGTAAGTAAATTGCAAAGCTGTATACTTATGGGATGTGGACCGCCTACTAAGTTCGATAGGTAACTGGTACTAAATATACAGCCTGAGCACTAAATAGAAGGTAAAATAAAACTGCTAGAAATCTACATTACTCAAGTCTCTCTTTGAACTCAGGAACCTACAGGCCGTGCATTTGTTTAACGCTCTTATGTCTTTCAAAGTAATACGATAATATGAGAATTCATATATCGGTCAGATGGAATTCGAGATCTTATTTTTCAGTTGTAGAAAGTTAATATATTTCATTATATCGAAATCAATAAAATGTAACCTGATACGAACCCTGTAGTGCTTTAAAAAGCAGTGTGTGAGATATTTTATAACGATCATTATCGGAAACTTGATTAGTGCTTGGAGAGGTCAATGAAATGAACCTTATAATGAGAACAAATACTTTTAAGGATATTCTATCGGTATTATTTAAATCAAAATGTTGGATGGCAAAGGTAAAAGAAGGGTGAAATATATACAAGTAAAAAAAGATTTGAAGGAAACACATTTTCCTCATGCATGTTGAGTAATAATTCTGTATAATGAAATAACTTACAGAAGTATTTGTATATGCATGGGGCTCAATTTACCGATAAGTCAAGATATAAACTGTTAATTCTTGGGTATCCACGGGTTTGACAATAATCAAAAGAAAACGCAGGTGATTGATCAAACTTTATATAATATATTAAAAAGATAAAGAATATTGAAAACTGTATAAAGATAAGAGAGAAAATTTATAGGTCGAACACAGTGACTAAACACCAAAACAAATACATACCATAAGTGTTGGTATTTTGAAATTTTTATATTTAGCGACCGATAAACAAGTGGTGACAGTTGTGATTTCATAATCAATAAATATAAACAAACAAAAAATATAATACTGCTCCAACGTGCCAATAACAAAGATAGCAAAAGTAGAAATGATTGAGCAATATTTGATATTGCAGATTTTGTGTGTGTGAAAATAAAATGTATCACAGACGTCCAAATTGGATTTGCACACGTCCCGATTGTAACAATTAAAATGCGTTTTAGAAACATTGATTCTTATAATGTTCATTGAAATGTTTAGGTTATGAGAGGTCATGCTTTGACCTGACCTTCTTTGTTTTTCAGCCATTGCTTGCTAGCACTCGGAACACTAATGTGTGAGCCCCCAGCACTCGGAATACTCATATGAGAATCCGATTCTTCCATAATTCTCTCAAATGACGAACCACTATGTTGACCACTACTGTCATAGTAATCTGAATCGTAATCCGCTCCCCAGCCGTTGCTAGCACCAGTTTCATTGTCAATGGTTAGAGAAAGGGTTTGACCCTCGGTATAAGAACTTGGGTTGGCAAAAGACTTCTTTTTCTTGCCTTGACCTACTTTTCTTGGGTCCTGTGTTCGCAAAGGCAGTAGAAGTGCAGCATGTGTGTGTGCTCTTTGTTGATTTTTATTGTATTTTGATTCCATTGTAGGACTTCCAACATAATTTTCTCGCGTGGATTCTGTTCGGCGTAAATTAGCTTTCGTCCTTGATCTGTCCTTGACGGTCCATCCAAGACTTGTAGTTTCGGGTGACACATCCGATCCATTTTTAAAGATATTTGGCAACTTAACGTCATATTCATGCACATACGAGTTAGGATTTGAATTAACCAGTTGTTTTTCAAGAGGAAGTGGGGATTCAAAATCATTTGTTGCAGGTCTTGTTGATGGACAACTTGGAGATCGACATAATTTTTTCCGCCTGTGTTTCCTCTCCTTGGTTTGCGGATTTGAGTTACATTGGGAGGAAAGACTTGGTAACTTACACGGTGATTTGGACGGACTATTGTCACGTGATGATAATGGTGGAATTTCCGGAGGCTCGATTGGCGTGTCTGAATCGTTGCTGCTGCTATTTGATCTCAGGACATGTTTTCGTGGAGAGGCAATAGGAGGAAATAATCTGTTGACTTCCTCTTTTCCTGCCTGCTCCTGTTTATCGGACGGTTTATTATTACTCGGCATATTTACTTCCCAGGTTTTCACATCAAACACACGGGCATATTTTGAAGAAGTAAATTTGTGTTTCTGTTACATGGTTACATGTAATCCAGGTGTTCTATGATCTGAAAAAAATATCATTAGTTAAGTTTGCGATCTCTTTTAATGCGGTAAGTATTCATTATGCAAAACAAATGTCTTATGATATGGCGTCCTTTACTGCACACGAAAAGAAGCAATCTGAAAGTCTCCTTTTTTATTAACCATCATGATAATAAAACACAAAAAACACTCTGAAATATGTAACAAATGTGTCTTAATCCGCAAAGAATTACGTAACTGTGGCGAAATGATATATTGGACTTAGTCTGGATATTTAAAGTACAAAACCAATTGTCCAATACACGAAAGCCCGTAAGAACCCTTCATTAAAATTTCATGAAAGAGAAATAAAAGGGACGAACTATACAGAAGACGAAAGCTATTAACACTTTGAATCTCAGAAATTCCTATTAAGCAATGGCGAATTTCTCGTGGGTCTTGGCAAAGCATTTCACTGACCTTGTTCATCCAAGTATATTTTAACATGAGTGCCAATCAACAGCTAGATAATTTATTAGTCTATTGTGAGATTTTCTTATTATTCATAACCAGACCAATTTCCTTGCGACCTTGCGATGAACTGTTCCAAGCGGGAATATTACTGATTTAGGGGGAATTAAACTCGCTCCGATTGTTGGAAAGGTTCTATAGTTGAAATAAGGCCTATTAGTGAAATTGAAAATTGTCAGAATCTGTTTGTATAAGGTAGACGATTTATTGATTTCAACCGAAGCATTCAAGCAGGCGTGAAAAAAGAATTAAAAAAATCTTTCTCGGTGTGACCATTACGCGGTTACCATCGCTTATGAATAAAAGATAAATCAAGAAAATTAACCCAAGAAATACCCGGTAAAGCATTTAAAAGATGAAATCAGATTTTGAAAACACGGACAAAATTTCGACAGAAAAACATACATTTACTTAATTTCATACAATAATTATTTTTCCATACAGTATTCTGTTGTGATACTACAACTAACTAATTATATCAGAAAAAATGCAACGTGCTTTCAGACAATTTCCAAGGAAAGCCTAAGTAAATCATACTCAATAAAAATTTATCCATTATTACGTCTTTCAAATTACCACTTAATCACAACGCATATAAACCAGTCTTTCTCGGTTAATGTTCTTTTCCAGACTGAAAGTATTGAACATGCATATCACGGAGAATACGCTGATGAAATGTAATAATTATACCATTAGGAATAAAAGTCCGAACCGGGTGTGATTTCATTTCGTCAAAGCCAGTACACTCTCGTAGAACTGAAAATTACTTACTATAGATAGAACTTAGAAGTATTTTATTTATAAGATTACGTTAACCGAGACTCTAGCTTTATATCCAGCGTGGTTGTTCCCGCCACGCTCCCATATGGGAGCATAGCAAAAGACAATTGGATAGAGAAACTTATTGAAAGAATTAAGGCCGTGGACAAAGACTTGGTTTAAAGGATAGACAAAACTTATATTCTTTTGCAAAGTTAATAAAATAAGGCATCGTCTCAAGCCACGATACGGAGTCCGCATATTTTGGCCGTTGTTTGCGATGATGACGATATGGCCGATTCGACTTAAAATACAGCGGTCCAATAGCTCGTTCACGATCCAATATCTCTTTGAGCGGTCCCTTGTCATTTTTGGAGAAGCTCAAAAAGCATTCGAATTATTATAGATTTTTTTAAGGATAGATGATATGTTCCTCAGTAATATATAATTTTTTCCCAAGAATTTGTCACTTAAGTATTACTATATGTACTTTAATATGTTTACTCACAAAAAATTGAGGTCCCTTCCCAGGCAATTGTACAAGATATCAGAGGGTAGTTTTTCTGAATATACTCCTTTATGGAAAAAAAACTTAATTTTTCATAATCAATTTATTTAAATTCAGAATTTTTTTTTTCATGCATTTCAAAAATACACAAAGCAGATATTTGAGTAACGTCTGATCTTAAAGGATAACATTTGTATAGGAGTCAATTTAAATTTTTTTAAGGAACAAACCGATAAAGGATTGTTTATGAATCCTAAATTTTGAAATCAAATATTAGATTATTTACCTGTGCAAAATTTCTAATGCAATGGAAAAATATTAAAATTTACTAAGTTTTTTGTTCGGAAAGGAAAAATATAAATGTTAAGTTTTTTTTTGTTGATAAAATAAGAGCATTATACAATATACTGCCCCTCAATGTATACAATGCCTTTCCTATATAATGTTAGCAGATCAATTGAAATTACAAAACACAATACAAAAAAAAAAGAATTTTAAAAAAATCTGCCACGAACCCCCTTGGAGATGACAAAATATAATCCTCCACACGTACGTCAGAAATCCTGTAATTTCTGTTCTGCAATTTCTCATCACAAATATGAAATCATAAATTAAGACTCCGAATTTAAATATACTGAACACAGCTAAGACGCTGATTTAAATTCAGATTGCCTGCGGATTACCTCCAAATTCTGGAACATAGAGGGGGTCTGTGCGTTTCGAGAGTAACTTTTTTTTGCACAATAGTCGCATGATATTATCCAAGCCGTGATAGGTAATAAATCTTGAACGGTTGTTTAATTTACCTTCCTGCCATTAAAACGTGCATTGTTAGTCCTTCTTAGGTCGGCACCTATATGTTGTCTCAATAAACTCGACGACTTATTATTTTTTCATAAGAATGGAAATGGGCGAACTGTTTGAATATACTTGAAAATGCAGTGACGTTAATACTGTTCCAAAAATAGATGAATATAAACGGATGATGAATCCATATCATAATTAATAAGTCTAATAATTGTACGTTTGCGCGTACTCGAATCTCCCGCAACACAAATGATTTAACGTCATCAAACACTATTTCAATATCTATTTTGTCTGCATACTAGCTGTGACTGATCATGTTACAAATCTACCTTTAGTCTTCTTCGTTTTTGGTTATTTTCTCACGATATTATTGCCGTAGCAATTAAAGGGGGTCCGTATTCATTAATTTTTTAATGGAAGTGCATTTTCCCATTCAATCAAGTCTTTACCCGAGTCTCTCCTGAAAACGAACATGTGAGTGAAGCACAGGAGATGGGGTAATAGCGTATCCTCAGAGTTCAGTCATTCAACAAATTATGCACTTTAACAGACAATATAAAACAGATTTCTTCACTCCTATTCTCTTCAAAGTGGATAACGGTACTTTAAAGCATGTCTTATCCGCTGAGTCAGGAAAAACCACTTCGGATAAAAATATAAATTTATGCAAATATTTTTCATCACTACAAACATCGTTAACGAGAGCTTACGATGAGTATTTATATAATAAGATGGTTTTTGTAAATAGTACACTGTGTAAAGGGACATGATTCATGGGGTCGTTTATAGGAGAATACCACACAGACAGCTGAATAAATAATCAGTTTGATTTTTCCTTTTTTCATCTTTGGTCAAAATAAAAAATTGCAAAATGAGAGAGAGAGAGAGAGAGAGAGAGAGAGAGAGAGAGAGAGAGAGAGAGAGAGAGATCTTAATAACAAAAATCGGTCGGAGTTCTACAACTTGTGACACTTTAATATCGTTTTTAATTGCCGTATAATTTTACACAAAAATATACATATTAATCCGTAGTTTAAAGTACCTATTTGATTTTAGCAAGATAAACAAGTACAGAGCGGAGACATGTTTTCAGTCTCGATTCAGATGTCACTCTAAAACTTGACCATTAAGTGCTCGAATTTCTCTTTGAAATATTGTCATGAATAAGAAAAGTATGCAATGAAGCTGTGGTTTACAACCGTTTACTTTAAAGAATCAAATTTAAATCACTTTCATTAATTATTGTTGGTTCATGCTAGTGCATTGCATGGGATTTTCCTATAAGAAGTACACGAGGGATTCGGGTGGGTCATTTATTATAGCTTAGCAGGGGACGCGAGGGAAGCATGGGGGTATTGTTACGGGGATTGCGGGGATGGTTTGCTTCGGCTGCTGATAAATATTTGATTTGTTTACCTGTTCAGTGGAGGGAAATGGCCAATAAATTAACTATGAACAATCATGGATAATAATATACTTAATTGTACTCATTTCAGTTTGAAGGACAATGAAACTGATATACACATTTATGAGCAAGATGGGTCATTAAACTTGAATGAAAGCCCTCGGAGTAAAAGTCGACAACCTGCATGTTCAGATTTTTAAATCAAATTATATAGTATGTAAGATTTATTTCATATTTTGAGACGGTTAGATATACCTAAGAGAAGTTTATAATGAACTCATTATGATAGAACAACCCCACCCCATCACCAAAGATGGGTTTTATTTTAACTTGATGAATAAAATTATTCTTTGAATATTCTAACAATGTATAAGGTAATATTATAAGGTAATCTTTGCTAGCCAATTTAAGGGATACGATCAACTCGTTCCCCCTCAAACTCGGCTACTTTTAAAAGATGACGTATAACTAAAGGAACGAAGAAAAACAAGAAAATCTGAAAGGAATATAGAAATTGAAATTAATTTGGATACACTGCTGTATCTAGTTAATTCGAGAGAAGAAAAAAACCTGATAAAAAATCTATTAGATTTTTAACTGTTCTTCAATGAGAAGGCCCCACGAACTCTATTTACAGAAATTAGATTTTAAAAAAAACTTCCAAAAAGATGCATTTTCAATTACTATCGTCTATAATAATATGCAAACCTAGTAACACAGGAAAAGGGTAAAACAGCAATAAATTTCGACCAGCACGAAGTATTATTTTTGCATAAGTTCTATTTTTAATACTGAGTTTAACTAAGGTAAGCTATTTTGAGACAACTTTCAGAAATATTGCTTTTAAGGGGGCAATATCCCGTTTTGCAATAAAGCACCCCTCCCTCTTACTTCAGACAGTGACTTGCTATCTGTAGATTCTTTTAAACATTTCACTCATATTCTATTTTGAATTGTTACATCATAAATGACAACTCCATGCATTATCTTTTATTTCGCTATTCCTTATTTTAAGTTTGATTGATCGGTCTTTCCTTGATTTTTTATGTTTGATAATCAACTATAGATTTCTTATGTGGACCGACGTCTAAGAGCCGCTGTAAACGTGAATCAGAACAATTCTAGTTCTTCTGATATTAACTTGGCATTATTATGCAATGCGTTTCTTCTCAATTCAAACTTCTCGTATTGATCGGGAATTAATCAAGTCGACGTTTCAATATTTCGTAGTTAATATTGAGATTTCTTAACTCAATTTCTGCACACCTTACAAAAATATGTTGAGTCTTCGCTGTAAATAAGTTGTCAATACTCGGTATTGAAATGAAAATTATGTCATAAAATCTTAATGAGATGGTCCTTTTTACTTGCCAGTTTACATGTATTATCTAATCGAAAAAAAAAAAAGCGTGAAGTTGCTTTTTGCAAAGAATATTGGATGCAACTTCCGGTCATGGGATTCGGTTCCATGGTTACATCTGAGCCGATTTAAACCATTCTACTTTTAGAAGTATAAAAATCTTTTTAAAGACTGTAATATTTTAAAATCATTAATTTGACGTTTGTTTGGAAAGCAAACAAATTTCACGATCTAAAAATGAGCCTGGTATTTAAATCTAACACATAATCCTATGCATGCAGTGGTGCTAATCCCTCTTTCTCGAGATTTGTTTAAAATTTAAATTGATTTTATTTGATTATGTAGGTCATTGAATTATAAAAATTTCAAAGTGAATTACATGCTCATAAATTCTAATGACAAAACTGTATTATGAAAAGAAATGACACACTCTTGAGGAAAAAAAAGAATATAAAAATCGCAGGCTTAATTTACCAAATTCCGGAATAAATTAGATATTAAAATCGATTTTGCTGAAAATAAGATACAAATTTATCATAATACGAATTCATATCCACACAGAAATTTTAGTATGCAGTTAAAATATATATAGTTTAGACTTTACAAGAAGTGTCAAGTCATTTTCGACTTTGGAACATACTTCGTCACAGCGTTTCAACAATTTCAAGCATGTTGCTAACAAAACGAAGAATCAGTATACGTTTTAGATTCATTTACCTCATAATCCGTCATAGGATGATAATTATAACGGGGATATTTGCAGTTTTATGCGTCTAAAAACTTGATCGTAACAGAAACATTGAGATCAAGATATTGAAAACAATGAAACATCTATGTTTCGATTACAATTTCAATTCTGTATACATGTATATTGACTTCCATGCCAAAAGAAAAAAAAGCACTGCATCTTTCATTTCATGTAAATTGCATTTTCACCCCTTTTGTTAAACAAACTAAAATTTACAGAGTGAAAGGCGAAATTGGTTTACTGAAGTTGTAATCTAACCCTACTAAATGATGTCTTGTTAATTGTATGATGGAAAAAGTGATTCAGACGAGTTAAAAGCCGAACAAAAACTTTGAACACCTACCTGTCCGATAATTTTCCGTGCTGTGTTGCGATAGTGGGTAAGACCTTTAATAATTTCTGAATGGAAGCGTCAAATCGAATCCACCCGGCACATGCGCTTTCAATCACAACAAATCAGACCAATTGTAATCGATCGTGCCTTTAACCTTTAAAAAGTACAGCATAAATGTTTTGTTTGTATTATTTCAATTGAATACTCTGCAGTCTGAGTGGAAAATGAGTTTGTTTAAAACGTCTGATTTGAGAGGGCATTCTTGCGAAAGAGAGTCCTCAGTAATTGCAGTATCATTTTTTTAATTTTTTGAATTTACATTTCTATTTTTGTTATTGGAGATGAATGAGTAGACACTCTACCCTTTCAAAGGATGAACCAGATTCAACCTTCATACTTAATGTTTTGTCAACAAAATAATTTAATCAAAGCCTTCAGGTGCGGTCATTTAATTACGATCACAAAACAACACGCACATCCGGTCAGAAAGCTGACATCGAGGCTTTTTTGCGAGACTGGAGAGCTGGAGATCAAAGACGAAGGAAAAATATTTTTCTTCATCCACAACACTCATTTCGGTAAAAAAAATATTTTCATCACGATAAAATCGTTTGAGCATGGTTTCATGATGGTGTGTTTTGTGAAATTATGTTTTTCTAGACGCGTTAAAATAATAAATCGTTGAAATGAGCACGTTTTAAAAATATTTTATGTAAATGAGTGAAGGTACGACATCTGCCTTTAGATTTCGGGGGTGGGGTTGGGGTGGTCTTGCTTCACACTTGATTTTACTCATATAATAAACTCTACTTTCTTACCGTTGTTGGGGAAGATCTAGCATATGATTGAATAACGCCCTCCAATATCCCTGTTGTCAGCAAGCTAAATTGCAACAGTCGAAGAATTTACACGTACCGAATATTAAAATGTAAGTATTTCTGGGGGTGGTCAAGTATCACCTGTATCGTCTATAATGGAAACAGTAATAAGGTTATTATTTTAAAAGACTGATATATGCAAACATGTTTTGAAAGTTATTGTGTATGAAATATAGTTCCGAATTTCAGCGTGCTATTTTACATGCACATCCTTACAATTTCAAAAACTATAATGCATTCTTAATAAGAAACATGAGAAAATTATGAGTATACATGAAACGGAAATGTCAAAATTATTCTTATACAATATCATTAAGTATTATCCAGTATTATACATGTATGTTATTTAAAACTCTATCAGACTTTTGTTTTAATATACAAATACTAATGATAGTTCAGTGATGTACACAGTGTTAGCAAATCAAATACGCCCTGTAAATCGTCATGTCGGAACTGAAAACAAAAAAATGTCGGAAATGAAAGCTAAAAAATGTCGGAAATGAAAATACAAACAATAACACTTTGACGAACTAATTTTAACCCTTTTAAGATAACTAAGAAAATTAAAAATTGTAAAGGAAATGATTCAATGCGAGTAAAAAGATGTCAATTTCAGAAAAAATATAAATAAAGCGGATTTTAGTTAAGAAATAGACCTATTAAATTTAAAATAATCGAAAATGAGTCGTGTAATTATTTTCTTTTACCTGAATTATGGACCCCTACATGTACCTCGTCTTATTTTACCTAGTGTCAATTTCCCGCCACCACTGACACAGGCCCCCGTCGTGTGATTACTTACGTTAATTGTAACATCCACATTTAAATCTATAGTTAACCTAAAAGTTTAGTGTTTTCAATTAAAGAGCAATTTAAATTTAAGCTGAATTAACCATCACAGTTCTGTCAACGATTATTAATTAAAAGAACACTTATCCTCAAGCTTCTTGTTTTTTTTTCAGACGTCGTTGACTTGCAATGAATGCATTGTTACAACGCACTTTGAAAAATTACGCACTTTGAAAAAATTTTTCAAAGTGCGTTAATTTTTGGGACCAGGTTAACGCACTTTGAAAAAATTTTTCAAAGTGCGTTGAATTTGGGACCAAATCAACGCACTTTGAAAAATTTTTTCAAAGTGCGTTAAGACTGTACATCATAATTCTACACCATGTAAACATTTAACGCACTTTGAAAAAATTTTCATGAAACAAAAGGAATTAGACTTATATTTTAGAAATAGACAACAGTATTATCCCCTCGCAACGTATGATGGGATATAGTGATGAACTTTCAAGAATCGCCATATTTTGAAATAATCATAAATATGATAACATGTATCTAATATCTTTTCTCATGTTTTACGCAAATAAATAAAGCATATATAATTAATAAAATACAATAATTTAGTTTTGAATAGCTTTAAAATTGGTGAAAAATAAGCATTTTTTTTTTCGTGTTTTGTCTATAAACATATGCCCCCCCCCGTGAAACACAAAAAGCTTTGGCATAAATTTGTAAAATGACAGTCCATTTTACCTGTAAATAAGGAATTTTTTTTTCACGGGGGGGGGGGGGGGAGATGTTTTAAAAATATTTTCAGTTTTCCGTTGATTTCTATAGTGAAAAACACAAGTTTTGCCAAAATTATAGAGTTATCTCTCTTTGGTATCCCAAATAAGTAAAGTTTTATGACAATTCATATGAATATCTATAAAAATTTTGAGAATCATTCCAATATGTTAACTTCTGAGAATTGACTTAGAGATAGGCGGAAGAATAATACTATCCTTCGTAGTTCTTTACGCCCTTGAATCTTGACCTTTTGACCCCAAATTCAAAAGGGGTCTTCCTAAGGCCACAAGGATTCTGTTATGTTAAATTTCATTGCAAAAGCTCAAAGGGTTGTCGAGATATCGTGTGGAAACGAAAGCGTTACAGAAAGACGGATGGACGGACAGCTAGACGGACGGACGGACGGACGGACAGATAGACCCAAATTAATATCCCCCACTTTTCAAGCGGGGGACAAAAAGTATCAAATCAGGTTCAAATGATAATTTATCATACCTGAGATTTGTAGGAATATTGACTATGCCATGCAGAATTTTTTTTTCAAAGTGCGTTAATATGGTCGATATTAACGCACTTTGAAAAAATTTTTATTTTTTCAAAGTGCGTTAACCTGGTCCCAAAAATTAACGCACTTTGAAAAATTTTTTCAAAGTGCGTAATTTTTTCAAAGTGCGTTGCCACAATGCATTTAGACTCAATTCAATCTTTATTTTCCTTATGCCATGTGGCTTATCAGATAGTAAGACACAATAAATATAAACAAAATGTAATTTCAGTACACTTGCTACACTGTATAGAATATACATGTATATCGACATACATATATACAACTATTGAAATCTTTCAGTTATTTATATCAAATATTTAAATACATGTAAATTTTATATGCTACAAACAAGTTAGTAGTTCTTTTCTTCGTTATGAAGCGCTGAACAAAAATTTTCCAAATTTAGACATTTCTTTGACATTTTGAACACTTAACAATTGTAGTAGTTTAAAGACATTATCAAAAAAATATATATAATACTGTTTGATATATTGTATTCTGAGATCATGATATACAGGATATTTTAATATAAAATGGAATTCATTTTCTACATCAGTCAAGTCACTTTCCGACCTTGATCGGCAACATGCTTCTGAATAATATTGAATTTCTCACTGTAATTAATCAGCATACCTACATGTAGGTAATTAAATTCATTAACAATTTCCAGTTCTTTACCCTCGCACATAATTTTTTCCAGATATCTTTACAATTCCTTGATTTCTAAACACAACAATTTAAGTTTTTTCAGTGTTAAGTCTCAACTTCCATTCTTGATTATATAGAAGTAAAGAGTCTAACAATTTCTGCAGTGCGTCAGCAGATTCAGCCATTAGTATTATATCATCAGCATACAAGAACATGTTTTGTAAATTGAACATGTATATCGACATACATATATACAACTATTGAAATCTTTCAGTTATTTATATCAGATATTTACATACATGTACATTTTATATGCTACAAACAAGTTAGTAGTTCTTTTCTTCGTTATGAAGCGCTGAACAAAAATTTTCCAAATTTAGACATTTCTTTGACATTTTGAACACTTAACAATTGTAGTAGTTTAAAGACATTATCAAAAAAAATATATAATACTATTTGATATATTGTATTCCGAGATCATGATATACAGGATATTTTAATATAAAATGGAATTCATTTTCTACATCAGTCAAGTCACTTTCCGACCTTGATCGGCAACATGCTTCTGAGTAATATTGAATTTCTCACTGTAATTAATCAGCATACCTACATGTAGGTAATTAAATTCATTAACAATTTCCAGTTCTTTACCCTCGCACATAATTTTTTCCAGATATCTTTACAATTCCTTGATTTCTAAACACAACAATTTAAGTTTTTTCAGTGTTAAGTCTCAACTTCCATTCTTGATTATATAGAAGTAAAGAGTCTAACAATTTCTGCAGTGCGTCAGCAGATTCAGCCATTAGTATTATATCATCAGCATACAAGAACATGTTTTGTAAATTGAACACAAAAGATGGAAGTTGTTCCTTATAAAATGTCATTCACAATCATTCACAAAAAGAAAGAACAATATTGGTGATAAGACCTCACCTTGTAGTAGACCAATTAAAGTTTCAAAAAATTCAGACAATACACCATTTGACTTAAAACATGTTAACAATGGTTCGAGTATATAGTGCTTTTATTTTTTCAACAGTTTTCCTTCAATGCCTTGTTTTATTAACTTAAACCAAAGGCTGCTCTACGACGGCGTATTAGTGCCATTTTAACAATGTAGAAATTTTTTTTTAAATCGTTTGTACGATTTAATAAATCGTTTGAACGATTTAGTAAATCGTTTGTACGACTTAATAAATCGTTTGTACAATTTAGTAAATCGTTTGTACTATTTAATAAATCGTTTGTACAATTTGTTTGTTAAATCGTTTGTACAATTTATTAAATCGTTTGTACAATTTATTAAATCGTTTGTACGATTTAATAAATCGTTTGTACGATTTAATAAATCGTTTGTACAATTTAGTAAATCGTTTGTACAATTTAATAAATCGTACAAACGATTTATTAAATCTTACAAACGATTAAAAAAAAATTCTACATTGTTAAAATGGCACTAATACGCTGTCGTACTGCTCCTATCTATAAAATAAAATATTTTTTATAATTATCTTTAAAACAGCAGTATAGTCTACCACCTCAACGACTTAATTGTCTGGTTCATGTAATCAATGACAATGAAGCCCTGGGCCCACAATTCTGGGAAATACTAGTAACCAGTATTGAATATAGAATTAAAAGTTTCACCAGACATGGTACAACAAAGTCTTTAATAAAGAAATCATTCAACATTCTTTTTTCTTCACAACTTTTATTGCGCATCAATTTGTTAATTGCTTCATATACTTTTTCCCCTGTAATGTATCACATCATCTTACTCTTCCAAAATACATCACCTGTCATATTATGATTTAAAGGTTGATCCCTTTCATCAAAACTTCTATGGTCATCATCCATCAAACTTTGAAAGTATTCCACATATTGATCAATAGATATTGGACTATCAATACATGATTTTTTGTCTTTTGAAAACGTTTTTAAAAAGTGTTTAGGATTGTTTTTCCCTAAACATTCAAATATATATTTCCCTTCTATTTTCTTAAATTCGAACGTACATGTAGATTCAGTTGAAGAATATTCGAATAGTCGACTACTCGTTTGACATCCAAAGTTCATTTATGTCTCTCACTTGTGTCTTATATGCATTCTGTCATATAATTCTGATTTCATACTTTCATTATTTTCATATCTTGTTAGATGTGCACGTACATGTAACATGTATTACAACATGAGACACGGACTAATGGGGCGAGCGTGCTTAAATGAAAATAGAACTAAAGACGAAAATGCATGGTTCACGTGAGCCTAATTTATTCAGAATATTTTATCCTAGACTGGACTATTTTCTATTGACTTGATCAAGTCAGATTCCATTTTCTTACACTGTATTTATAAGGTTTTTTTTGTCAAATGAGACAATAAGATTTTCTTCTTAATTTTTACTAAATATAAATGTAACTGAAAAGTAACTGAAATAAATGTCAATTACATGTACATGTAGTGTACAGAAAATGCAGTTCAGCTTACAGTATTACAGTACTGTACAGTCTATCAACAATTATTTTAATTAATCAAAATAAATCTTATCCATCCATCGAAACATGAAATTCGGTTAACGTTTTTCTTCTTGCTTTTCCGCTGCATTTCATTTCCGGAAATATGCATAGCATTTCCGACATTTTTTGTTTTCATTTCTGACATATTTTTTTTTTCATTTCCGGAATTTACCCGTGCGGCAATTCAATGTTTCCTAAGTAAGAGAAAATGG